>NC_091953.1:126467184-126554524 GCF_031021105.1 Erythrolamprus reginae | reverse complement strand
CTTTCCAACATATTCTCCTCTCCTCTTCTTTCCAACATCTCTCCTCTCCTCGTCTTTCCAACATATCTCCTCTCCTCTTCTTTCCAACATCTCTCCTCTCCTCTTCTTTCAAACATCTCTCCTCTCCTCTTCTTTCAAACATATCTCCGCTCCTCTTCTTTCCAACATCTCTCCTCTCTTCTTCTTTCCAACATCTCTCCTCTCCTCTTCTGTCCAACATCTCTCCTCTCCACTTCTTTCCAACATCTCTCCTCTCCTCTCTTTCCAAACATCTCTCCTCTCCTCTTCTTTCCAACATCTCTCCTCTCTTCTTCTTTCCAACATCTCTCCTCTCCTCTTCTCTTTCCAACATATCTCCTCTCCTCTCCTTCTCCTCTTCTTGTCCAACATCTCTCCGCTCCTCCTTCTTTCCAACATCTCTCCTCTCCTTCTTCTTTCAAACATCTCTCCTCCTCCTCTTCTTTCCAACATCTCTCCTCTCTTCTTCTTTCCAACATCTCTCCTCTCCTCTCTTTCCAACATATCTCCTCTCCTCTCCTTCCACATATCTCCTCTCTCTTCTTTCCAACATATCTCCTCTCCTCTTCCTCTTCCAACATCTTCTCCCTCCTCTTCTTTCAACATTTCTCCCTCTCCTCTTCTTCAAACATCTCTCCTCTCCTCTCTTTCAACATCTCTCCTCTCCTCTTCTTTCCAACATCTCCTCCTCTCTCTCTTCTTTCCTACATATCTCCTCTCCTCTTCTTTCCAACATATCTCCTCTCCTCTTCTTTCCAACATCTCTCCTCTCCTCTTCTTTCCAACATATCTCCTCTCCTCTTCTTTCCAACATCTCTCCTCTCCTCTTCTTTCCAATATCTCTCCTCTCCTCTTCTTTCCAACATATCTCCTCTCCTCTTCTTTCCAACATCTCTCCTCTCTTCTTCTTTCCAACATCTCTCCACTCCTCTTCTTTCCAACATATCTCCTCTCCTCTTCTTTCCAATATCTCTCCTCTCCTCTACTTTCCCACATCTCTTCTCTCCTCTTCTTTCCAACATATCTCCTCTCCTCTTCTTTCCAATATCTCTCCTCTCCTCTACTTTCCCACATCTCTTCTCTCCTCTTCTTTCCAACATCTCTCCTCTCCTCTTCTTTCCAACATATCTCCTCTCCTCTTCTTTCCAATATCTCTCCTCTTCTTTCCAACATATCTCCTCTCCTCTTCTTTCCAATATCTCTCCTCTCCTCTACTTTCCCACATCTCTTCTCTCCTCTTCTTTCCAACATCTCTCCTCTCCTCTTCTTTCCAACATATCTCCTCTCCTCTTCTTTCCAATATCTCTCCTCTCCTCTACTTTCCCACATCTCTTCTCTCCTCTTCTTTCCAACATCTCTCCTCTCCTCTTCTTTCCAACATATCTCCTCTCCTCTTCTTTCCAATATCTCTCCTCTCCTCTACTTTCCCACATCTCTTCTCTCCTCTTCTTTCCAACATATCTCCTCTCCTCTTCTTTCCAACATCTCTCCTCTCCTCTTCTTTCCAACATATCTCCTCTCCTCTTCTTTCCAACATCTCTCCTCTCCTCTTCTTTCCAACATCTCTCCTCTCCTCTTCTTTCCAATATCTCTCCTCTCCTCTTCTTTCCAACATCTCTCCTCTCTTCTTCTTTCCAACATCTCTCCTCTCCTCTTCTTTCCAACATCTCTCCTCTCCTCTTCTTTCCAACATCTCTCCTCTCTTCT
Source organism: Erythrolamprus reginae (assembly GCF_031021105.1). Classification (NCBI taxonomy): domain Eukaryota; kingdom Metazoa; phylum Chordata; class Lepidosauria; order Squamata; family Dipsadidae; genus Erythrolamprus; species Erythrolamprus reginae. The sequence goes on along the minus strand of NC_091953.1, from coordinate 126,552,799 downwards.
TCTTTCCAACATCTCTCCTCTCCTCTTCTTTCCAACATCTCTCCTCTCCTCTTCTTTCCAACATCTCTCCTCTCCTCTTCTTTCCAACATCTCTCCTCTCCTCTTCTTTCCAACATATCTCCTCTCCTCTTCTTTCCAACATATCTCCTCTCCTCTTCTTTCCAACATATCTCCTCTCCTCTCCTTTCCAACATATCTCCTCTCCTCTCCTCTCCTCTTCTTTCCAACATATCTCCTCTCCTCTTCTTTCCAACATATCTCCTCTCCTCTCCTTTCCAACATATCTCCTCTCCTCTTCTTTCCAACATATCTCCTCTCCTCTCTTCTCCTCTTCTTTCCAACATATCTCCTCTCCTCTTCTTTCCAACATCTCTCCTCTCCTCTTCTTTCCAACATCTCTCCTCTCCTCTTCTTTCCAACATCTCTCCTCTCCTCTTCTTTCCAATATCTCTCCTCTTCTCTACTTTCCCACATCTCTTCTCTCCTCTTCTTTCCAACATATCTCCTCTCCTCTCCTATTCTTTCCAACATCTCTCCTCTCCTAGTCTATTCCAGTCTAGTCTAGTCTCCAGCCTTCATTACTTTATAAGTAACTCCAAGCAGGAAGTATACACTATGCTCTTTCCCCACTCCTATTTTCCCACAAAAGCAATCCTACAGAAGTTGGGTTGGGTTGAGAAAGCAGCATTGGGCCAAGGTCAGCCAGCTTGCTTTCACGCCTAAGGAGGGATCTCAGAATCTCCTGGGGGTTGGCCCAAAGTTCATGCCTAAGGCAGGACTAGAACTCACCGTCTCTTCCCGACCCCCCGACCCCCAAGCCTGATGGCTTCACAACCAAACCAAACTTGGCCTGGTTAGATTTAGTTAGGATTGCTCATTAACAAAAAAGGCACACGCACACAAACTCATATTTATCTGAACCCTGTTTGCGGGGAGTTGTTGCTATAGTTATTTATCAGAAGCTTCCCCATTATATTGGGGGATAAATATTCATCTTAGCAGGAGATAGAAATGGATAAGCTAAGTTACCAGTGAGTCTGTGGATGGCTGAAACATTGGAACATAAAAGGAAGGTCAGCAAATGGGACCAATGGACCGTAGAGAAGAACAAGCCAGAGTTAATGCGAATGACCACTCTAATAGACTCTCACCTCTCGGAAAAAATCACTATCTTCCGAATACTTCCACTCCTACGTTGGTCCAAAAGTGAAACACATATACTCCTTAAATATTTTTGCAACATTTAGAATTAATTTCAAGTTATAGGTTTATCAGTTACGGTCCAGAACTTGTATTAAATTCCGTGATCCATAAAACTTTTTTTTCTCCTTTTTGAATGACACATAGTTTAGTTTTTCATTTAGAGGCTATTAAAGTGTTCACAAAAGTTATGTCGGGAGAAAAAAAAATGATTGAAAGTGCTAAAACGCTGCGCAGAATATAAAATCCCTTTGTAGGCTGTTTTATGGCACTTGAAGCACGAGTCTTAAAGGTTTAATGTTAGTGACTTTTATACAGTGCTTTTTTAATTTTTGATTCCAGTTATTGGTATTGTAAATGAACTGTGACATTAAAAAAGAAAAAAGAAGCCAGGCTGGAACTGAATTCTTTGTGAAGACTTCTCACAGCCTGCTTCAACTTCTTGCCCTAGATCAGTCACGGCGAACCTACAGCATGAGTTCCACCGGCGGAAATGAAGATGCGTTCACAGCTCCAGCTGATCGGTGGCTGTCACTTTCTGGATTTATTTATTTATTTATTTATTAGATTTGTATGCCGCCCCTTTCCGTAGACTTGGGGCGGCTCACAACACAATAAAAACAGTTTATAACAAATCTAATAATTTACAATATAAAATATTTAAAAACCCCATTATTAAACAGACATACACACCAGCATACCACACATAAATTGTATAGGCCCGGGGAAGATATCTCAGTTCCCCCATGCCTGACGACAAAGGTGGGTTTTAAGGAGTTTGCGAAAGGCGAGGAGGGTAGGGGCAGTTCCAATCTCTGGGGGGGAGCTGGTTTCAGAGAGTCGGGGCCACCACAGAGAAGGCTCTTCCCCTGGGGCCCGCCAACCGACATTGTTTAGTTGACAGGACCCGGAGAAGGCCCACTCTGTGGGACCTAATCAGTCTCTGGGATTCGTGCGGCAGAAGGTGGTCTCGGAGATATTCTGGTCCAATGCCATGAAGGGATTTAAAGGTCATAACCAACACTTTGAATTGTGACCGGAAATTGATCGGCAACCAATGCAGACTTCGGAGTGTTGGTGTGACATGGGCATACCTAGGTAGGCCCATGATAGCTCTCACAGCTGCATTCTGCACGATCTGAAGTTTCCGAACACTTTTCAAAGGTAGCCCCATGTAGAGAGCATTGCAGTAGTCGAGCCTCGAGGTGATGAGGGCATGACTGACTGTGAGCAATGACTCCCTGTCCAAATAGGGCCACAACTGGTGCACCAGGCGAACCTGGGCAAACGCTCCCCTCGCCACAGCTGAAAGATGGTTCTCTAATGTGAGCTGTGGATCGAGGAGGACACCCAAGTTGCGGACCCTCTCTGAGGGGGTCAATAATTACCGATATCAGCTCGGCTCTCCTTTTTTTCCCTGCTGGTGCTGCTGCTGCTGCTGCAAAGACGCTCCTTGCTTTTTTCCTCTTTCCTCCTTCCTGGCCTCGGATGAGCTTCCCTCTCTCCTGCCCGGCTCCCCTCCAGCCTCACGCTGCCACCTCCCACCTGAGGTGCAAGCAGAAGGAGTGGGTGGAAGTGGCGCTGGCAGCATTTACTTACTTACTTACTTACTTACTTACTTACTTACTTACTTACTTACTTACTTATTTATTTATTGGATTTGTATGCCCCCCCCCTCCGGAGACTCGGGGCGGCTAACAACAGTAATGAAAAACAGCATGTAAATTCAATACTAAAACAACTAAAAAACCCTTATTGTAAAACATACATACAAACAAACATACCATGCATAAAGTTGTAAAGGCCTAGGGGGAAAGAATATCTCAGTTCCCCCATGCCTGACGGCAGAGGTGGGTTTTAAGGAGCTTACGAAAGGCGAGGAGGGTGGGGGAAATTCTAATCTCCGGGGGTAGTTGGTTCCAGAGCTGTTTGCCTAGCTACCCAGCCTGAGACGGGGGGGGGGGCACCCAGGGAGGAGAGCGTGGGAAACGCGAAGCAAATTGTCACCCCAGCGAGCGACACTGGTATGGTTGTAAGTCGAGGACTTAACAGTTTACTTGAACGATGGTGATCGTTCAAGCCACTCCCACATGATCACATGGCTGGCAAGCCACTCCTATCCAGTCACATGACCATTAAGCCACACCCACAAAATAAGCCGCACCCACAGTGTGGCAGTAAAAATTTTGGCTGCCCATTACTGACGGTAGGTGTTGTGAGTGGTCCTCAACCAACTCTGGTAATGATAGATTCTGAAGAGGATGAGCCAGGCCAATCTTGGTACCCTGGGCCGGTAGTTTTGCCAGTTGGTGCAGAGAGTGAGAGTGAGGGAAAGATAAACTTGGATGAAACTGAAGGACCACCAGAAGTGGCAGATATGCCAATGACAGTAGTGTCTGAGTTAGAGGAGGAGGAGGAAGAAGAGGAGGAAGAGAAAGACTATGAGAAATGGTCTTGTTAGATGCCCACTTTAGAAGACTAAGAAAATGACAACAATACTTGTATGGGAAAAGGAAGTAATCTGTAGTTTTTAACTCTAGGGAATTATTTACTATTCCCCATAGGTATTTAAGGGTGGCCTCATGGGAAAATTGGGGTGGAGTTCCAATGTTTGTAATGGAGTCAGTTTGAGGTTTGGGGTTTCCAGACATACTAGATTAGCACACTGCTATTTCTCTGCCAAAATCCATGGAGTAGAAATGTCCCTGTCTGCTGAACGTCTAGAGCAGTGATGGTGAACCTTTTTTTCCTTGGGTGCCGAAAGTGTGTGTGCACGCACTATCGCATATGCATGAGTGCCCACACCCAAAATTCAATGCCTGGGGAAGGCGAAAACAGCTTCCCACCCACCCACCCTGGAGGTCCTCTAGAGGCCAGATGTGGCCTATTTCCCAATTTCTGGTGGGCCCAATAGGCTCGTGTTTCACCCTCCCCAGCTCCAAAGGCTTTCCTGGAGCCGGGGGGAAGGTAAAAATGCCCTCCCTCATCCCCCCGGAAGCTCTTTGGAAGCCAAAAATCAGCTGGCCGGCACATACATGTACATCTCACACTACTCACCAGAACCTACAAAACCTTTGCCAGACCCATCCTTGAATACAGCTCATCTGTCTTGAACCCATATCACATCTCGGACATCAACACCCTCGAAAACATCCAAAGATACTTCACCAGAAGAGCCCTTCACTCCTCCACTCGAAACAGAATATCCTACGAAAGTAGATTAACAATCCTGGGTCTAGAAAGCCTAGAACTACGACGCCTAAAACACAATTTAAGTATTGCCCACAAGATCATATGCTGCAACGTCCTGCCTGTCAATGACTACTTCAGCTTCAACCGCAACAACACAAGAGCACGCAACAGATTCAAACTTAATATTAATCGCTCCAAACTTGACTGTAAAAAATAGCAATCGAGTTGTCGAAGCGTGGAATTGAGTTGTCAAAGCGTGGAACTCGTTACCGGATTCAGTAGTGTCAACCCCTAACCCCTACCTTCTCCAAGCTTCAGGGAAGCTTCCAGAACCAAAAGCCTAACGGGAAGAACTTCTGATTGGGCTGTTGGGCTGTTAAACCTTCCCAGGCTTCAGGAAAGCCTACTGATGACTGTGGAGGGTGAAAACAGCCCAACCAGAAGTTTGGAAGCACTCTTTTGGCATTCAAACAAAAACACCCAGTTTAGTGAAGGGGGAAAAGTCCTGATATGTCACATGACACCACCATGGCATGAGTTTGACACACCTCACCTACACCATTTCTGACAGATGGCAGTTCAGTTTCTTTTTGATGATCTGCCCAGCTACCTACCTACCTATCATCTATCTGTCTGTCTGTCTGTCTACCTACCTACCTACCTATCTCGTCTATCTCTCTATCTTCTATCTATCTATCTATCTATCCATCCATCCATCCATCCATCTATCATTTCTGTTTAATCCATCTATCTCCCTCTCCTCTCTCTCTCCCTCCCTCCCTATCTAATCTATGTCTGTCTGTCTATCTCTCCAATCCATCTATCTATTTCCAATCTCTCTCTCTCTCTCTCTCTCTATCCATCTATCTATTTCTGTTTAATCCATCTATCTCCCTCTCCTCTCTCTCTCCCTCCCTCCCTCCCTATCTGTCTGTCTCCCTATCTGTCTGTCTGTCTATGTCTGTCTGTCTGTCTATCTCTCCAATCCATCTATTTCCAGTCTATCTATCTATCTATCTATCTATCTATCTATCTATCTATCTATCTATCTATCTATCTATCTATCTATCATCATTTCTGTTTAATCCATCTATCACCCTCTCCTCTCTCTCTCTCTCCCTCCCTCCATGTTTGTTTGTCTGTCTGTCTGTCTATCTCTCCAATCCATCTATCTATTTCCTATCTATCTATCTATCTATCTATCTATCTATCTATCTATCTATCTATCTATCTATCTATCTATCTATCTATCATCTATCTATCTATCTATCTATCTATCATCTATCTATCATCTATCTATCTATCTATCTATCTATCTATCTATCTATCTATCTACACACATACCTATTAAATATTTAAAGCGATTTCCTCTCTCGCTTCATGATACATAGAAAAGGATGCTGGGCATGAAACCCCCGAGGGGCTGACAGACATTGGAAGGGACCCTTGATTTAATTTAGTGCCTGGATAAGTGATCCAAATGCTTGGCTGCCGCTGCTGATGTCCCTAATGCTGCCCACGTACCTCTGCCTTTAAAAGTGTATCAGTGACTCCTCTTAAGTACCCAGGAAAGCCATCAGGTTTCAGATTGCAGCGTTTGAACTCAACGCAATCTCTAATGGGGAAAATGGCTTAAAAACAAGCGGGCGCTCTCGGTCAGCAGAAACGCCAGTGAGCTCCCACCTTCCCGTTCCAAAAGGCCGGCTAAATAAATTACATTTTCCCCATAAAGCACACACCTGGGATGGGAATCAACAATGCAAATAGGAATCCATTCTTCTTGTAATTAACTCTCAGCTCCACCATAATTCGGTTGCAACGGGAATTAAAAACACCCCCTTACCCACACAGAGTAAATACAGCGATGGGATTTTGCAGAGAAAATTGCCTTGTGGCAATTCTTTTTTTTTTTTTTTTTTGCAAAATAACAATTATTGATCTTGATTTGTACATGTTAAACTGTGGTTCCTTGGGTTAAAAAAAAAAGGTTTAAAAAAATTCCAGCAGGTCAATAATGTACCATAATTTCACATGACGCTAATAAAATAACTCAAACGAAAATTCATTTTGCTTACTTGTCTCCTTCTTAAAAGAGGAACAAAGGGGGTGGGAGAGAGAGAGGGAGATGAAGACAATCTCTCCCCCCACCGACCCCGAACATGTGCATACCAGGCATATTTATAAAACAATTCAGATTGATTTTTGTAGTTACTTTAAAAAGAAACCCATTGATTGTGGCATCATTCTTCACAAAAACGCACTTCTGCAGTCAGCTGATACGGATAATGGCTGTGGATCGCAGGATAGGGTTCCTCTGATGGCTTCGGTGCAGCAGGTTTCCTAAAGACCCCACTGTAGACCTCCCACCCGATAGTCGTAAATCATTTTTTAATTTCTCCCATCGAAATATTCCCGTTGGTATTCTTCTCAGGGCAACGGCATTGCTCTGAAATCTCCTTTCTCAGGACCAGAAGATAACTTTTATTTATTTATTTATTTATTTACTTACTTACTTACTTACTTACTTACTTACTTACTTACTTACTTATTAGATTTGTATGCCGCCCCTCTCCGAAGACTCGGGGCAGCTAACAACAATGAAAAAACAGTGAAAACAAATCTAATATTAAAAATAATCTAAAAAACCCCAATTTAAAGAACCACTCATACATACAAGCATACCATGTATAAATTCTATAAGCCTAGGGGAAGGGAAAAATTTCAATTCCCGCATGCCTGATGAGAGAGGTGGGTTTTAAGGAGCTTGCAAAAGGCAAGGAGGGTGGGGGCAACTCTGATATCTGGGGGGAGCTGGTTCCAGAGGGTCGGGGCCGCCACAAAGAAGGCTCTTCTCCTGGGTCCCACCAAACGACATTGCTTAGTCGATGGGACCCGGAGAAGGCCAACTCTGTGGGACGTAACCAGTCGCTGGGATTCGTGCGGCAGAAGGCGGTCCCGGAGATATTCTGGTCCGATGGGCTCTTATAAGATCAGGGGTGTCAAACTCAATTTCACGCCTCAGGATCGTAACAGTAGCAGAATTGCAAGGGATCTTGGAGGTCATCTAGTCCAACCCCCTGATTCATTCATTCATTCATTCATTCATTCATTCATTCAATTTTTATTGCGCCCTTCTCCTTAGACTCAGGGCGGCTTACAACATGTTAGTAATAGCACTTCTTAACAGAGCCAGCATAATGCCCCCACAATCCGGGTCCTCATTTTACCCACCTCGGAAGGATGGAAGGCTGAGTCAACCTTGAGCCGGTGATGAGATTTGAACCGCTGACCTACAGATCTACAGTCAGCTTCAGTGGCCTGCAGTACAGCACTCTACCTGCTGTGCCACTGTTCTCTGGTAGAATCCTCCCAAAAATTCACAGGTACAAATTGCAGACACACACACATTTGAAAATTCAAAACAATGTTCTTTATAATGAAAATTCACTTAAACTAAGCCCTCTTTTGGTATAGCAAAGAGCACTCGTCTCCAAACAAACTGGTAATTTGTACAAGTCCCTTATCAGTTCTGTGATACTTAGCTTGCAGCTGTAAGGCAATTCACAGTCCTTCTTCTTTCACAAAGTGCAACACACTTTGCTCTGCTTTAGTTTCAAAGCGGGGAAAAATCAGCACACAAAAAGTCAAAGTCAGTAAAGCAGTCAGGAAACACAAGGATCAGATAATCCTCCACAATGGCCAAACCCACAGGCTGCTATTTATAGCAGCCTCACTAATTAACACAGCCCCACCCAACCACAGGGGGCCTCATTTTCTTTGATAATAATCTCTCAGTTGTTGTTGCCTATGCATTGCTCTCCGCATGCGTGGCTGTATCATTAACTCTTGTTCTGAATCCAAGGAGGAGCTAGATAACTGATCTCCTTCTGAGCTGTCTGCCCCACTCTCCTCCTCCCTGTCACTCATGTCTTCTTGGTCAGAGGAGCCTTCATCAGCAGATTCCACCGGGGGCAAAACAGGCCTGCAGCATGTGGATGTCTCCCCCACATCCACAGTCCTTGGGGCAGGAGCTGGGCCAGAGCGAACCACAACAGCCACCCTGGCTCTATATTCATGCAGGAGACCTTGGGGATTCGAACTGCCCAACTGCCACCCTTTCTGATTGACAAGCTCAGTGTCTTAGCTATTAAGCCACCTTGTCAGGTTTGACCTCAGGGGCTGGGGTGGGCGTGGCCAGAGTGGGCATGGCCAGATTGACATCACTTGTGTTGGGGACACCTGTGCCAGCAAAAACTGGTTCCCAAGTTCCCAAGCAACAGCCTCTTGCAACCCTCTGCCACTAAAAACAGTCTATTGTTTTGAGGATGGTGAGAGGAGAACTGTAATCAATGTAATGACTTTAACAATGTAAAACTGTTCAGTCACATTGAATCTGCAGATTGTAATGTCATCTGATTGGTTGACAAAAATATCTACCATAATGCACCTTTGCATAGGTGTGGCTCGGCTTTTGAATGAGTGTGGCTTGTAGATATTGTGGCTTAGAGATTTTGTGTGGCTTGTGGTGGCTGAAGAATATCGCAGCTGAAGACTTGTAGCTGAGAATAGTAGAGAATCGTGAGTATTGTTTATAGTAATTTGTAGAGCGAGAGAGAGCTATAGTGTAAATGGTCAGTGTAGGTTTGTAAGTAAATATTTTCCTAAGAAACTCTGCAGTACTTGTCTTCAATTATCTTCAAGACAACAGTTTCTGATATCCTGGTCTGAGTCAGACTGGCTAGCTGCTTTGGCTATCTGGATGGGCTAGCTTCTGCAACACGTTACTCCAACAAGGAGGAAAACTATGTGGACATTCCTTTCAAAGACAGACTCTTAGGGGAGAAGGCAGAGAAGTTGGAGAAGACGGACATTTGGGAACAGAAGTCCCGAAAGGGGCGCCCCGTTTAATTTTATGGGATGTTATTCAAGATCCCACTTCCCTTGTTACTTTTCCTACAATTGTCAAAATTCACTCCTGAAGAAGAGGAAGCAGAGAAAGGCAGCCTAGAATAGAATAGAATAGAATAGAATTTTTATTGGCCAAGTGTCATTGGACACACAAGGAATTTGTCTTGGTGCATATGCTCTCAGCGTACATAAAATAAAATACACATTTGTCAAGAATCATGTGGTACAACACTTAATGATTGTCATAGGGGTCAGTAAGCAATGAAGAAGCAATATTAATAAAAATCTTAGGATATGAGCAACAAGTTACAGTCATACAGTCAACATGGGAGGAAATGGGTGAAAGGAATGATGAGAAAAACTAGTAGAATAGAAGTGCAGATTTAGTAGAAAGTCTGACAGTGTTGAGGGAATTATTTGTTTAGTAGAGTAATGGCGTTCGGGAAAAAACTGTTCTTGTGTCTAGTTGTCTTGGTGTGCAGTGCTCTGTAGCGACGTTTTGAGGGTAGGAGTTGAAACAGTTTGTGTCCAGGATGTGAGGGGTCAGTAAATATTTTCCCTGCCCTCTTTTTGACTCGTGCAGTATACAGGTCCTCAATGGAAGGCAGGTTGGCAGCAATTGCTTTTTCTGCAGTTCTGATTATCCTCTGAAGTCTGTGTCAATCCTGTTGGGTTGCAGCACCAAACCAGACAGTTATAGAGGTGCAGATGACAGACTCAATGATTCCTCTGTAGAACTGTATCAGCCTAGCCTTGCTTAATAAATCCACTGATGGAATCCTTTGAGCCTCTCTGTGGCTTTCATGTTGCCTCGTCTTGGGGCAATCCATAGATTCCAGCCCATATCTGTCCCATTCATTAAAATGCCCCCTCCCCACTCCGGCCTCTAGTTTCATTATCCGTGCTATTGACATGTCTCCCTTCCTGGGAACAAAGGAGCAGATTGTCTGCTGAGAAGACACCTGCCGAAAGACACAACTCTTACAAAGACGGGGATTGAAAAACCGTCCCGGTTTAGGCTGCACGCAATTACTTCTGCCGCCGTTAGCAGACGGTCAGCTTTTGAGCCCAAGACATTCCTAAGTGAAGATTAGCCCAAATTATGTTTTATTGCAAACAGCCGGCTCGGCTGGCCTAAACTTCATCTGGTCCGGAGCCTAATGGAATTCAATCAAAGGGATTAATATGTGGTTGTATGACATGGCTGGAGGTCCTGCACTTACAACCGATTGGAGAGGCTGGGAACTGTCCGTGGAACAGCATGGAGGAGAATTTTTATCGTCCTGTTGAGTGATTAAGTGACATGAGCTTTTGCAGGTCAGCCAGTGGAAGAGAATGAAAGAGCAACCCTTTTCCTTCAAGATCAGATCAACTCTTTGTAGAGGCTGAGGGTCTTCCCACCCTCCGGAGCCCTAGAAATCCCAGACTTCATTTGCCTGAGACAGTTTTAATAGAATAGAATAGAATAGAATTTTTAGTGGCCAAGTGTGATTGGACACACAAAGAATTTGTCTTGGTGCATATGCTCTCAACGTACATAAAATAAAAGATACATTTGTCAAGAATCATGTGGTACAACACTTAATGATTGTCATAGGGGTCAAATAAGCAATGAAGAAGCAATATTAATAAAAATCTTAGGATATAAGCAACAAGTTACAGTCATACAGTCAACATGGGAGGAAATGGTGATAGGAATGATGAGAAAAAACTAGTAGAAATAGAAGTGCAGATTTAGTAGAAAGTCTGAGTGTTGAGGGAATTATTTGTTTAGTAGAGTGATGGCATTTGGGAAAAAACTGTTCTTGTGTCTAGTTGTCTTGGTGTGCAGTGCTCTGTAGCGACGTTTTGAGGGTAGGAGTTGAAACAATTTGTGTCCAGGATGTGAGGGGTCAGTAAATATTTTATCCGCCCTCTTTTTGACTCATGCAGTATACAGGTCCTCAATGGAAGGCAGATTGGCAGCAATTGTTTTTTCTGCAATTCTGATTATCCTCTGAAGTCTGTGTCGGTCCTGTTGGGTTGCAGCACCAAACCAGACAGTTATAGAGGTGCAGATGACAGACTCAATGATTCCTCTGTAGAACTGAATCAGCAGCTCCTTGGGCAGTTTGAGCTTCCTGAGCTGGCGCAGAAAGAACATTCTTTGTTGTGCTTTTTTGATGATGTTTTTGATGTTAGGTGACCATTTTAGGTCTTGAGATATGATAGAACCTAGAAATTTGAAGGTCACTACTGTTGATACTGTGTTGTCTAGTATTGTGAGAGGTGGAAGGGTGGAAGGGTTTCTCTTGAAGTCTACCACCATTTCTACGACTTTGAGTGTGTTCAGTTCTAGATTGTTCTGGTCACACCACAAGGATAGTTGTTCAACTTCCTGTCTGTATGCGGATTCATCGTTGTCTCGAATGAGTCCGATCATGTGCAAACTTCAGTAGTTTAACAGATGGATCGTATGATCGTATGAGGGGCTAGGATATCACTTACAGCTGTGCTTACTCCATTCAAATCCTGTTCCAACTACAGGCTTTATTTGTGCTTGAGCTGAAGATCATAGATATTCTAAATCTGATAGATGTCATCTCCAACCAGCTATTATAAGCACAAGTATATTGGCCAATGTAGGGAAATTTTTTTAAAAATCCAAGATTTGCTTAAAAGACAACCAGGACATGATCTCTATTAATTCCAAAAAAGAAATGCTTCTAAGGAATATGCTTCCTATGCTGTAAATGGGGGTCTCCCTAATAGTTCTTATCTGTTGTTACAAACTTTTGGACTTGCAAGTGAAGAAATGAAATAATTTAGGACTCTTCCGGTTAGAAACAAAACAGAATATAACCTTCTTCCAAAGCTTATCCAGGCTTATCATTCTTCTTAAAAGCTCCCTTTTTATGACCTTGTAATCCCTTAATTCAGGATAGTTGGGAGTACCAGATGGAGCTGAGAATATACTGGCATGGTGGCCTAGAGGTGAAGACACTCAACTCCCACTCAGAAGGTTGATAGTTCAAGTCCTAGGTAGCGGCAGCCTAGGGTGCAAAGAAAAAAACCCCCCATCTGCTGTGAACTCCACATAAGTGTCAGGAAGGGAATCCGGGCAGTAAACGCTCAATTCCACCCAGTTGCCTATCTTTGTCTTTATTTCTCCTAATCAATTTTAATCTCCATAATTGGGAATGATAAGACTGCCTGAATTTGAAGTTAAATAAGAGATTCCTGTTTTTGCTTGGTTGCCGAAGGGGTGTTGAAACTTTCCCATATTAATTAAAGGAGAAAATGCAAAGAAGGAAGGAGAGCCTAAATCTCATTTTCTGAAAATTTAATGGAGAAGCGTTAATTGCAGCTTTGGGCAAAATGTCTCACACTGCAAACCTTTTGGTATGTTATTAAAAGCCCCTCCACAAGTTAATACAAGCGTTCTACTAATTGATTGGGTAGTAATCCAAGTGTGTTCTTTCTTGCCGGCACACAGGGTTGCTTCCATTTCATTGGGTTATATCACCCAATCACACTCAACATGTTGTCTCCCGGTCAAAACTACTTAAGTCTGGAAGATAACTGGAGATACAATTGTTCTTTTAACTCTTGCTAGCAAGTTGTTTAGTCATAATGTTTAGTTATCCAAGATCGGCTACCCCAGAAAAGATCACCACAGCCAGTTTTTTAAAGGAAGATGGGGATTCCCCTCTATACACATTGGGTGACCATGTGATTCCTGGAAAAGATGCAAAAAAGGGCAACAAGAATGATCAAAGAAATTGAGCATCTTCCTTATGAAACCAGGTTGCAACGCCTTGGTCTCTTCAGTCTTGAAAGACAGCGTTTAAGAGGTGACTTAATCAAAGTGTATAAAATCATGTATGGGATAGAAAAGGTGGATAGAGAAAAAATCTTTTCTCTATCACACAATACTAGGACGAGGGGGCACTCCCTAAAGCTCATAGGTAAGAAAGAGAGGACAAATAAAGGGAAATATTTCTTCACCCAGAGGTCATTTGTTTATGGAATTCACTTCCACAAGAGCACTTCCACAACAGCTGTCAGCCTGGATAGCTTCAAGGCAGGATTAGACAGATTCATGGATGCCAAGTGTCTCAGTGGTTATTGAAACGGATGTCCAAGTGCCGCCTCTATGTTGGTTGGAGCAGTCAGGATTTCCTTGGGTACCATTTGTCGGGGGTCAAGGGAAAGGGAGGGTTTTGCCTTCTTTCTGCTCAAGATCCCCACGGACAATTTGGTGGGCCACTGTGTGACACAGAATGATGGACTCAATGGGCTTTGGCCTGATTCAGTATGGCTGTTCTTGTGTTCACGTATTCCTTTCTTTGTGCACTGTGCCAATAAAGGAAAATGTTGTAAAAGGCCAGGAAATGGTTTTCTATTTCCATGAAAATAAATTGTTTTGGAAGCAGATGGAAGGAAGCTTTCCAGTAAAGTGGATGGAATTAAAATTACCATTTGCATTGAAATGATAGTCATATTGCTGTCAGCCCTTCTAAGAAAGCCAGGCCAGGAAACACACTGTTAAGGAGGGTAACAAAGCAAAATCTCACCCCCAAATCCCACTCCAAATCTCTCCCAAACCTTATGCGACTTTGGCTGTAAACCAGGCTTAACCACTTCTTGTCAAGTGTCGCCAGTTGTTTTCCAAGCACAATAGGGAATTGGTTGTCCATTCTAAAGCCCATTGTGGCTCAGGATCTGGATGCTACTCGTAGTAGCATCTTCCTGTCCAGCAAGGTCTGGTATGGAGGTCTTGTGGTGGATCTCAACTCTTATGGGCCCACTGCAAGAACTTAAGGCCAAGTCTTCTTGGTGGATCCCTCAAGAAGACAGTCAAGGAAATTCCCTTCGAAATTTGGGTTCCAGGTGATCAACCAGGTGATCTGGTTGTTCTCGAAGCCCTCTGGGATAATCTCCTTTATAAGGAAATTTAATCTGACTTCTTATATTTATTTCCTAACTTACTTAATCACCCAACTCCCGAAGGACTCTGAGCATTTTCCAATGAATAAGAACAATACATTAAAAAAACGAATAAAATATAATAAAAATAGGATAAAAACATTAATAAAAAACCTAGCCAAGCATACATACTCTAAGTTATATTCCTAGCCAATTTAGGATTCCATTCACTCAATGGTTCCAAGTCAGGTCTTCATGGCTTTACGGTGGGAAAGGTGCAAATCTCCAGAGGCAGTTAGTTCTATAGAGTCGGAGCCCCCACAGAGAAGGCCCTTCCCTGTGGCCCACCAGTCATCATTGTTTGCCTGACGGGACCCAGAGAAGGCCAACTCTGTGGGCTCTCATCGGCCTTCTATTTAAAGGAGAAAACTCCAGACATCAGCCAGGAGTGACTCTCTAAGGCAGGGGTCTCCACTCTTGGCAACTTGTTAGACTTGTGGACTTCAACTCCCAGAATTCCTCAGCCAGCTTCACAAGTGTCATCCTTAGCACCATGGACCACATCAGAAAATCAAACACTTGAAGGAGGCAACGTTTTCCTTACTCCTGCTGAAACCAAAATACGGACATCAAGCCTTGCAGGACTATTATCTTCAGGGATATTTCAAATTACCTGATCTGTTTCATGTTGTTTATTGTCACGTACCTCACCTGGTCTAGAAGGTTAACTGTTGAAACAGATTTTGTGCTTTAAAAAAAAGAGTTAGCACAGCCAAATATTGTTATAAAGCCTTCCTTCAGCTTATATGCCATGGTTTGGTTGCCATCTGGTGGAACATGCTGGGAACACTAAACAGCAGTTTAGAAAATGCAGGACCTGACCATGTTTTTCAGATGCTTGTATCAAACATGATCACTACCTTGGATGAATTTGCCAGCTTTGTATTTTGAAAAAATTAAAACAACAAAAAGATGAGCCTGCTTCTTCAGAGGCAAATAAATCTCTCACACAAAGCTATTTTTTCCAAAGTGAAAAGATGATGGAAGTGAACGTTTGTGGGGAAAGTATTATATTGTTTCTTTGGGTTTCTTATTTCTTATGACCAGCCTCTGACCACTCACTTCTTAGGAACTCTTATTTTTCCTGGACTGCTTGGCTATTTTTTAATGTTGCACACATGTGCCAGCCATTAATGATGTAGACAAAAGAGTTATCTGTACAATGACTGGTTTTATTTACCATAAAGCAAACCCCAGTTCTTGAAATGTTTAACACTTAAAGGTTCAAAAAACTCTGTCAGGAAACTCCTACTGGATAAAAAAAAGTTTGTTTTCATTCAGGCAATATTTAACAAAAAGACAAAAAACACAGAGGTTTTGCTCGAGTTAGTAGCACACAGTCCAATGAATTTAATCGAATGCCAATTTTTATTTAGCTTTTTAAAAATAGAATATTTTTTTTTAAAAAAGGAATCAAAAAGGAAAAAAAGCCAAAACAAATATAATGCTGTTTTTAAAGGAAACATTGTTTTTCATAAACACATTAAAAAGTTTACTTCATTTTATTTATTTATCCTCCCTTTATTATTTTACAAATAAGTCAAGGCGGTGAAAGAATCCTCCACCTATTTTCTCCACAATAACCACGCTATGAGCTGGGTTGAACCTAAGAGAATGATTGGCCTGAAATCAACCAGCTGGCATTCGTGGCTACGGTAGCACTTGAACTCATGGCCTCCCACTTTCTAGCCTGATGCCTTCAACTACCAGACCAAACTAGCTCCGATTTGATATTTAATAGCATATTTTTTTTCCTACCGGTGATTTATCTGCAATTTTCCATTTTCTTTAGATGTACATTTCTCTGTGAAACTGCAGCATTTTGATAAGCTGACATTGTTTTCATAGAGATAAAACAGCCATTCGGACGGCTCACGTAAGGATCAGCATTACAAAACCTGACCAACAAGAACGTTGGTCATAAAAGTTTGTAAAATTGTATAGTTCAGAGGACTGTTTCGTTCAAACAGGATTGTTCAGCTCAAAATATATATTGTTTGGAATAGCAGTGTTGCAGTATTTGAGGGGCTACCACGAAGAAGAGGGCAGGGGTCAACCTATTTTCTAAACCAGTGTTTCCCAACCTTGGCAACTTGAAGATATCTGGACTTCAACTCCCAGAATTCCCCAGCCAGCATTTGCTGGCTGGGGAATTCTGGGAGTTGAAGTCCAAATATCTTCAAGTTGCCAAGGTTGGGAAACACTGTTCTAAACAACCAGAGGGCAGGACAAAAAACGATGGACACTAATCTAAAGGAGAGAAGCAACCTGGAATTAAGGAGAAACTTCCTAACAGTGAGGACAATTAACCAGTAGAAAAGCTTGCCTTCAGAAGTTGTGGGTACTTCATCACTGGAGGTTTTTAAGAAGCGACTTGGCAGCCATTTGCATGAAATGGTATAGGGAAGGAGTGTCAAACTCAACTCTGATGCGGTCCTCAATGAAATCGAATTTGACACCCCTGTTTCAGCAGGGGTTTGGGCTAGAAGATCTCTAAGGTCCCTTCCAGCTCTATTCGGATTGATTGAAAAGATGCTGCTTCGCTCTAGTTCAATTCTTGGAACTTCAACATGTAAACTCCCTTCTTAACCCAAAGGCTAAATATGTTGATAGTGCAACTGGATAAATTTGAAACTGAAACTTATTTTTTGACCTTTTTTCTTCTTCTTCACAGTATAGCAATTGTTTTGACTTCAGTGAAACAGCCAGCAAATCGGAAATATACAGGAAAGTAAATCTTTGAAAATTAATCCACCACAGTGAACTCCTTCCTGCAGATGTTTGTCTTCTAATGTTAAGTCCATTGGCTACACCTGGATGATACAGTAAACATTTTAATAAATATGAGGCACATGTTTCAACTAGGACAACAAAAGAAATTTCTGAGTTGATACATAATTTCAAGATTTTTAAATCATGTACAACAAAGATATAAAATGCATTTCGAAAGATTATTGGTAAATACTGTATTTTCTACAGCCATGAGAAACTTACGCAACCAATAACCAACATCTTCAACAAAAATCTTCTATGAATGAAGGAGAAACCTTCCATTTCTCAGAAGCTTCATCGGGGTGGAGGGGGGTGGGGGGTCCTCCTAGATTTAATTTGTCATATTGTCAGTAACCTAGGGGGGGGAAAGGATTTTGATTATATCAGTGTAGGTTCATAAGCTACTGCAAATTAAAAACAACATGCCAAACATTTATTGGAACCATTCTGGCTATCTAAAATGCCTGTAGAAATCAATGATTTACAAATTGTCTTGCAATCACTAACATTACGCTGCCCAAGAATCTTCATAAGTTACTAACAACAACTGCTATGATTCACGTAATAACTATGGCAAGCAAGATCATAAAATGGAGCAACAATCATTTAAGAACTGTCTCACTTAGCAATAGGAATTTTGGGCTCAGTTGTGATGGGTGTAAGTCGAGGTCTATATGTAATTAGTTGTGCACTTGGAAATTAAGAAGGGAAAATAAGAATGAGGGAAGGACTACAGATTCAAGGTTCATGCATAAGGACCTCCTGCTACTTAAGGGGTCTCAGCTCAGCTCTAAGGACTGCCAATACTGTCCAAGCACCCAAACATATTCCCAATTAATTATAAAAGGTAAAGCAGATCTCTTTCTCTCTCTTTTTGTCATTTTTTTAACATTACGTATACATCATACATCTTAGAACACATATATTACATAATTATAATTCATTTCATTTCATATTGTTTAAACATATCTAATACTACCACCAATCAATTTCTAAACCTCCTTATTATTACACATATCTTGTTATGTTAAAATATGTATATTGTTGTTCCCCTCTTATTTCTATTCTAACCTATTCATGTCACCATAGTATTCAAAGACATTTCTTTTTTGTCTTCCACCTGCTTTTATTATACATATTTCCCTTACTTAGCTCTTCACATCTGTATGAAGAGTTAAGTAAGGGAAATATGGAGGGGTTTGGGGAGGGGCTGACTGAGTTGATTCCCAGTAAAGGAATCAGGGTTAATTAATTCCCAGTCCAGCCGGGGATCTCTTAGCATTCTGCTGCCACAATGCTGGAGACTTGGGGAGTAAAGAGGGTCTAGCAACAGAGGAGCTCTAAGGGAAGATTAGGGGTGCTGGCCCGGGTTAAAAAGTCTGGGGCAGAAGGGATCTAGAAGAAGTAGGAGGGGTGCTGGAGGCTTGGGGTACAAGAAGGTTTGGAGAAAAGAGGGGCTCTAAGAGAAGGTGGAGGAGTAGTTGAGGGTTGAGGGAGAAAGAGTCTAGCGCAGAGAGACAGTGGTTCTCAACCTTGGGGTCAGGACCCCTTTGGGGGTTTTACAACCATTTCACAGGGGTCACCTAAGACTATGAGAAAAGACAAATTTCCCATACTGTTAGGAACTAAAGCTTCTATTCTGGTGCCTTGGAACATATTTTTACAATCCGACCAATCAGGCGTTTACAATGGGGGTGTCCCTCTGACCTTCCTACCAATCAGCTTAAAGCTCTGTTGGAAGAATTGGCACTAGACTTATGGTTGGGGGTCACCACATGAGAAACTGTATTAAGGAGTTGCGGTAATAGAAAAGGTAAGAATCACGCTACTATTAGAACTGAATAAGAATGACATTAATGTAAATAATAATGACATAGGAAAATACAAAGATATAGTACTAATGAGCTGTAAAACAAAAATGTCAAAGAGATAGTTTGCGTCCATGTTTAATGCTACATACCAAATGTATCCTACATGCTATATGTCATATGTAAATATGTATGTTTGCATGTATTGGCGCTAGACTTATGGTTGGGGGTCACCACAACATGAGGAACTGTATTAAGGGGTCGCAGCATTAGAAAGGTTGAAAACCACTGATACTAGAAGAAAGGGGAGGGATGCTGGAGACTTGGGGGGCAAAGCAGATCTAGGAAAAGGGGAAGGATTGGGGAAAGGGGTGACAAGGCTCACTCCCCAGTAAAGGAGGCCTCAGAGTTCATGAATTCCCAGTCCGGCATGGAAGTGGCTTAGGCCACAGCCGGTCAATGCCGCTTCCCCTCCCCGCACCTTCAGAGCCTCGGAGGCCTTGCGCAGCTCCCGGATGACGGCAGACAAGGCCTCAGGGTTGATACCCTGCTCGCACAGCCGCACGCAGATGGAGAGCGTCTCGGCATCCAGGCCGGTGTTGAGCAGGCGAGAGATTTCCATCAGCACTGCGAAGAAAAAGCGGGGGTAGGAAGTTTGGGGTGGGTCGATTAGCTTGGGGGCTCGTTTGTATGGCCTCGAGAGGACCCCAGAGGAAGAAGGAGGGGGAAGAGGGAAGCCCCTCCTGAGCCCGTCAGGCTCATCTGCATGGACTCGAAGCCCCCCCCCCCCCCCCCCGGAAAAAGAGGGAGCAGCCGGGTGGAACATTGGATAGAGTGCAGGTCACTAAAGCTGACTGTAGATCAGCAGTTCAAATCTAATCACTGACTCAAGGTTGACTCTGCCTTCCATCCTTCCAAGGTGGGTAAAAAGAGGACAAGATTGTGGGGGCAATAGGCTGGCTCTGTTAAAAAGTGCTATTGCTAACATGCTGTTATGCCCTTTGTTAAAAGGGCACTATAAATAAACGATGATGATCATGGAAGAAGAAAGCCCCTCCTGAGCCTCTCAGGCTCGACTGCATAGCCTCTAGGGGGCCCCCGGAGAAAGAGGGAGGGGAGAGAGAGGAGCCCCCTCTGAGGCCTTGTCAGGCCCGTCTACATGGCGTCGAGGGGCCCCCAGAGGAAGAGGGGGGGGAGAGAGAAGCCCCTCACCGAGCCGCAGTCAAGTTCATCTGCATGGCCTCGAGGGGGCCCCTTGCCGAGGAGGAAGGGGGAGAGAAGGAAGCCCCCCCCCGACCCGCAGTCAGGCTCGTCTGCATGACCTTGAGGACCCCTGGAGGAAGAGGGGGGAGAGTGAAGCCCCTCCCAAGCCCGTCAGGCTCGTCTGCAGGGTCTCGAGCCCCCCCCCCCCCCCCGCAAGGAAGAGGGAGGCGGGAAGAGGGGAGCCCCTACTGAGCTTGTCAGGCTCATTTGCATAGCCTCGAGGGGCCCTGGAGGAAGAGGGGAAGAGAGAAGTCTCCCCTGAGCCCCTTTCAGGCTCGTCTGCCATGGCCTCCAGGGGGACCCCGGAGGAAGAGAGAGGCGGGAGTTGGTCCCCGTCCCCCCCAGCAGAAGGGACTCACCGTCCATCGTTTCCCTCACGGCGTTCAAGTTGCCGGAGGCGGTCGCCATAACGGCAGCGCCCGCGATCTTTCGCCCGGAAGCCCAACTAGAAAGAGGACTCCTTAGACCCCCACCGATGAGGAGGGCACTACCATAGAGCAGAAAAGAGAGAGAAGGGCGGAGGAAGCGCCGTTTTTTCCAGCCAATGATACCGCGCTCCCTTTTGAATGCGGCGGCGCCTCTTCCCGGAGAGGCTGCTTCGAAGGGAGGAGGCGGGGAAAGCCAGTTTCCCGCGCTCCCATTGGCCCTCCGGGGCGGAGGAGTTAAAGACCCGTCCGCTTCGGCCAGGAAGCGTTGCGGCGGGGGTTGTCAGGTCGGACTGTCCTGCTGTGCGGAGGAGCCGGGATGCCGTCGCCGCCGCCTGATACTCCCGCCGGGGTACAGAACCCCTTCGAGAGCCCCGGCGACGTCCGCCACTTGCAGGAGCAGACCGTCTGCAGCCCCGGCGCCTTCCGCCCCGCCTCGCCCGCTAAGGTTAGTGGGGAGGGGGTAGGTTTGGGAGGAGGGGGTCCTGGGGGGAGGGAAGAGGAGTGGGGGCTGCAGAGAGGAGGAGGGGCCAATGGGGAAGGGCGGGCTGTGGAGGGGGCAAGAGTCTGGAGCAGGAGGAATCTAGAGAAAAGGGGAGGGGGGCTGGAGTAAGTGTACCTTGGGGCAAAGGATTTAAGAAGTTAGGGGTGCTGTAGGCTTGGAGGCAAACAGGGTTTGGGGGAAGAGGACAGAGGTTAGGGGTGCCTGAGGCTGGGGCAGAAGGGCTCTAGAAGGGGGGAGTGCTGGAGGCTTTGGGGGACAAGGAGGGTCTGGGCACAGAGCGGCTCTAAGAGAAGGGGGACGGGTGCCTGAGGATTGGGGGAGAAAGTGTCTAGAGCGGAGGGGTCCTGGAGGCTTTGGGGGACAAGGAGGGTCTGGGGACAGGGGATCTAAGAGAAGGTGGAGGGGGGGCTGAGGGTTGGTGGAGAAAGAATCTACAGCAGAGGGGATCTAGAAAAAAGGGAAGAGGGGTCCTGGAGACTTGGGGGGCAGAAGGTGTGGGGCAGAGCAGATCTAGAAGAAGGGGAAGGGGTGCTGGAGTCTTGGAGGGAGAAGAAGAGTCTTGGAACAGAGGGGCTCTAAGAGAAGAGGGGGGGATGCCTGAGAATTGGGTGAGAACATCTAGAGCAGAGGGGATGTAGAGGAAGGTTGAAGGGTGCTGGAGACTTGTGGGGCAGAGCAGATGTAAAAAAGGGGGAGGGGTGCTGGAGCCTTTGGGGAAGACAAGGAGGGTCTGGGGACAGAGTGGCTCTAAGAGAAGGGGGAGGGATGCCTGAGGGTTAGGAAGATCTACAGCAGAGGGGATCTAGAGGAAGGAGGAGGGGTCTTGGGGACTAGAGCAGATCTAGAAGATGGAGACAGGTGCTGGAGGCTTTGGTGGACAATGGTCTGGGGAGAGAGGGGCTCTAAGAAGATGGAGGAGTGCCTGAGGGTTGGGGGAGAAAGAGTCTAGAGCAGAGGGGATCTAAAGGAGGGGAGAGGGGTGCTGGAGACCTGGGGGCAGAAGGTGTGGGGCAGAGCAGAACTAGAAGAAGTGGGAGAGGTGCTGCAGTCTTGAGGGGACAAGGAGGATCTGGGAACTGAGGAATCTAAGTGAACAGGGAGGGGTGCCTGAGGGTTGAGAGGGAACGAATCTAGAACAGAGGGGATCTAGAAGAAAGGGTGTTCTGTTGGCTTTGGTGGGTAAAAGGGGGTCTGAGAACTGAGGGGTCTAAGAGAAGGGGAAAGGCTGTCTGAGGGTTGGGGACAAAGTGTCCGGAACAGAAGGGCTCTAGAGAAAGGGGAAGGGGTGCTGGAGGCTTGGAAGAGACAAACACGGTTTGGGGGAAGAGGAGATCTAAGAGAAGGGGAGAGGGGATTGAGGCTAGTAGGTGGGAGAGGCTGGGGCAGAGGTGATCTAGAAGGGAGCAAGGTACCTAAGGCTTGAAGGGAAAGATCTTGGGCAGAAGGCATCTAGGAGAAGGGGGTTGAAAACTTTGAAGTTGGGGCAAAGAGTGTGTGGGGCAGAGGATTTCAGAGAAGGTTAGGGGTGCTGGAGGCTTGGGAGGAGGGCAAACAGGATTGGGGGACAGGGGATCTAAGAGAAAGGATGGGGTGCTGGAGGCTTGGTGCGGCAAAGAAGATCTGGGGGCAGAGAGGATCTAAAGAGATCTGAAGATCTGTTAGAGGAGAAGGTTGCTTGGTTCTCCAAAAACCTACTTGAACCTGCTTCTGCAGAGCCCTGTGCAATTCATGTGGTCCATTGACGAGCTGGCCCTGATCAACCCAGTGGAGATCAACTCAGAGGACATCCACCGCCAGGCCTTCTACCTCAGCCAAACCAGGTGGGTCAGGGCAGTGGGGTGGCTGTGAGCATTGGAGTGGTTTTATTAATGCTATGTGCATAACTAGTTGGGTGTTACAATATGTAAAGCAAACCAGCAATGTATGTTTAAAAGGTTTAGTACACTGTTGCTTTAAGAGCTGGTGATGCAATAAGGCATAAGAGGGAACTAACAGCATCTCTCATGGGGAAAATTGTTGTAAGAAGTACTATGTGTTCTCATATTGGTTGGTGTTGTACATACTCTTGACCAGTTGGAGGATGATGAAGATATTGAGGACTCGGATTCAGATAGTGTTTATGAAGTAGTGGCCCCCCCCCCGGGGTTACAGGTAGTAGAACAGGTGGGAGGCCAGCCACAGGATGGGGCTATGAGTTCAGGATCTAGTGAGGGAGAATGCTCGCTGGGTTAATCCTAAATTCAGAAGGATTCAGAAATGTAGAGAGCAAAGGTCTGGAAGAAGATATTAAGGAGAGGAATGGGTTAAATGTTGTAGTGAGGTATTTGGCACGTCAGGGGGCTAGTGGAGAAGAAGGGTGGAGTTTCAACGTTGCTGAAAAGAAATATGGATGTGTTTTCGCCACGCTATAGGAAATAAATCTTGTCTAAGTGAAGCAGGAAAAGGAATGTGACAGAATGCGGCTAAGAGAGAGATAACCGAGTGCTGTATGGAATGTGATTGAAGTACAGGAGAGCAGAGAAATAAACGGAGTTGCTTTATTCATGAAATGATGCATTTAATGAGAGTTATTTGTGATTATTAAACTTCTACTAGAGACCAGAACAGTTTGTATATGTATTGAGAAGATTGATGTATTTTGTGAATGACTAGGATTGTTACTGACTACGACATTTGATAAATGTAAATAATATTTATTATACACAAGCTATCTGGTCTGGTTATATGTAGTACTACTCATATCTCTGGGTTAGTAGCTGGATATCTTCTACCTCCATGTTTTCCTCTGTGTATCCTTTGTAACTTAGGAGTAGCACAGCTCCCTTTTTATCATCTAACAGGGTTCTTCCTGCCTGCCCCTCACTCACCCTTCCTTCCTTCCTATGGGGTGGCTGCAGGCATTGGAAGGGGTTATCCCTGCCTGCATCTCACTTACTCCTTCCTTCCTTCTTTAGGATCGACAAGGAGGTCGAAGAGCGGAGACAAAGAGCCATCGAAGAGGTAACTACCATAGCCTTGGTTCAAGCCATCTGTTGGGGGGGGAGCTCCAGCCATTTAATGCGATGCTGTCCAGGAAGCTTTTGTTGCCTGCTGTGACCTTCAAAGTCACCTCCGTCCCCTGAACAATGAGTGGACATTAGGATGATGCTTAGGAAAGGAACAACCTTTGTTGGGTGCCTGGCCCGTTCCAGAGAAACCAGTTTCAAATCCACTCAAGTTTTGGAACAAGCATCAACTTAACGCAGGAATGTTTTTTTCTTATAGTTACATGCCTCTACAGTTATTTTGTATAATTAAATGTGCCATCTTATATCATTAATCACTATACATTTCAGCATTTCTAATTGCTCTACACAAATTTTATAACATTTATCCCAAATCAATTGGTTAACTCAGACTTTACGTATATTAAATTTCAATTTTTCCATTTAAACTTCTTTTAAAGGAATCATTTTTAATCCCCTAATTATGACATCATCTGATGTAAAATAATTTATTTTCTCAATAAACATAAATGAAAAGGAATAAGAAACCATTAGTAGTTTGGAAAATAAAAGTATTAAAAGTTGGAGTTAAAAGTAGGATTTAATAAGATGGATAATCTGGATGACAAGTTTAGCTTTTTATTGGAGGATGTGGAATTTGGTGTATTTATTTATTTATTTATTTATTGATTGATTGATTGGATTTGTATGCCGCCCCTCTCCGGAGACTCGGAGCGGCTAACAGCAACAATAAAACAGTGTACAATAGTAATCTAATACTAAAAACTATTAAAAACCCATTAATATAAAAACCATACATACATACATACATACATACATACATACATACATACATACATACCATGCATACATACCATGCATTATATACCTGAATCAAAAGGGGTTTTTTTAAGAGTCGTAAGTAATAATCTAGAACTTAGTGATTGTTATTGTTTTCAAAGCTGGTTTTACAGTAACAGTCTGCTAACATATATACTGTTCAAAACAATAAAGGGAACACTCAAATAACACATCCCAGATCTGAACGAATGAAATATTCTCACTGAATATTTCATTTGCACGACTATTCCATTTGCACAACAGCATGTGAAATTGATTGTCAATCAGTGTTGCTTCCTAAGGGGACAGTTTGATTTCACAGAATGTTGATTTACTTGAAGTTATATTCTGTTGTTTAAGTGTTCCCTTTATTTTTTTGAGCAGTGTATTATTTATTATTTTAACTTAATGGGTTGGGACGCCCAAGAAAGGCTGAAGATGAAGTAGGAAGGGAGAGAAGGAGTGAGAGGTGGAGAGAGAGAGAGAGAGATAAAATAAGAAAGGAAGAAACAAAGAGGGAGAGAGGTTCAGGAGGAGTGAAGGAAAAGTAGGTAGGAGGACGAAAGAGAGAAAGAGGAAGAAGACTAGTTAAAGAGGTAGGCTGGTGTTGGTTAATATATTTTTTAAAAATAAAACATGAGTATATGTTCTGTCGGGCTCTCTGGTAGAATCGTCCCCAAAAATTCACAGGTACAAATTTCAGACACACACACGTTTGAAAATTTAAAACAATGTTCTTTATAATGAAAATTCACTTGAACCAAGCCCTCTTTTGGTATAGCCAAGAGCACTTGTCTCCAAACAAACTGGTAATTTGTACAAGTCCCTTATCAGTTCTGTGATACTTAGCTTGCAGCTGGGAGGCAATTCACAGTCCTTCTTCTTTCACAAAGTGAAACACACTTTGATCTGGTTTAGTTTCAAAGAGGGGGAAAAAGCAGCACACAAAAAGTCAGTAAAGCAGTCACGAAACACAATGATCAGATAATCCTCCACAATGGCCAAACCCACAGGCTGCTCTTTATAGCAGCCTCACTAATGACCACAGCCCCACCCAACCACAGGTGGCCTCATTTTCTTTGATAATAATCTCTCAGTTGTTGTTGCCTATGCATCGCTCTCTGCATGCGTGGCTGTATCATTAACTCTTGTTCTGAATCCAAGGAGGAGCTAGATAATTGATCTTCTTCTGAGCTGTCTGCCACACTCTCCTCCCTGTCACTCATGTCTTCTTGGTCAGAGGAGCCTTCATCAGCAGATTCCCCCGGGGGCAAAACAGGCCTGCAGCATGTGGATGTCTCCCCCACATCCACAGTCCTTGGGGCAGGAGCTGGGCCAGAGCTAACCACAACAGTATATGAGCAATAGATAAAAATGTATAATTATGAACTTTATTATGAACGGTGAACGTAATATTGGAAGGTATATATATATGTTGAATCTATATATGAGAAGGTGAAGAAGAAAAAATTTAAATATTGGGAAAAAAAACCTTAATGCAGGAAGACATCTTCACTTTTTCTTCTTGAAACTCTGTCTATAATCAGATTGTTCCTTGCAAATGGGTTGCATGTCATTAATATGCATCCTGTTCCTTCCTTCCTTCCTTCCTTCCTTCCTTCCTTCCTTCCTTCCTTCCTTCCTTCCTTCCTTCCTTCCTTCCTTCCTAGTTTTTCACCAGAAGCACCATCGTCCCATCACCCTGGACAGATCCCATTGTGAAACAGGCTTCTCAGCTGAATTCAACCAGATGTAAGTAGCTGCTTCCATTACTGGAAGCAGAGAATTTCTCTTAGAAGCCGTGTTGTTCATGGCTGGGATGTAAATGGTAGAGATGACCTGGATGGCTGATTTCAAGGATTGCCAATAGACAAGGCTTAACAAGACAGAAAGAGAGACTTTAGAATAACTTCATTGTCACATTGGATGTATACTAATCAGCAGACATTACAATGAAATGTCATTGCTTACAGATCATTCTATGTGCGTTTGAAGGCATCCTTTGTTCTGCCGGGCTCTCTGGTAGGAGCCTCCCAAAAATTCAAGGATACAAATTTCAGACAGACACGTTTGAAGATTCAAAACAATGTTCTTTATCACAAAATTCAAAATAAACTGAGCACTCTTTTTGTATTGCAAAGAGCACTCGTCCCAAAACAACCGGGTAGTCTGTACAATTTCCCTTAATCAGTCTTTAAGCACTTAGCTAGCAGCTGTGAAGAAACTTCACACCCCTTTTTCTTCCAACAAAGTGAGACACACACACACGTTGCTCTGCTTTGTTTTCCAAGGCGTGAAAAAGCAACAAAGTCCAGAAGACAAAGGATCCCTGATGAACTCCGATCAGATATTCTTCCACAACGGCCAAACCCACATGCTGCTATTTATAGCAGCAGCCCTAATAACTGGAGTCCCACCCAAACACAGGTGGCCTCCCTTATTTCCTGTAATATGTTCTTACTTGGTCTCTTCTACGCATAATTCTGTGCTTGCATGGGTCCAAAACGTCATCATTTGAATCAATGGAAGATAATGGAGATTGACTGCCTGGGCTGTGTGCGAAGCCCCCCTCTTCCAAGTCACTCCCACCTTCTTCATCCGAGGAAAGTAAACTCTGAACTGATTCTGTCGGCAATAACACAGGCCTATGACATGTTGAAGTTTCCCCTGCATCCACCTCCCCATTCCCTGGGGCAGGAGCTGGGCCAGAGCCAACCACAACAATGCTAGGATTTATTTTCTGGCAGGGTCTTGATTTTGGGGAAACAGGTTAAGCTAAAGGGGGAAAACATTTTGTGCATTCTGGTAAGAAAAAAAATGACAAATTTTCTCTCGGTTCGTAATCCTAAACGACGCCATTAGGGACTCTCGCCATTGGCTTAAATTGGAATCACTTAGTTTGTGTTGTTGTTTGTGTACTCACGCAAGGCTTTCCTACGCATGGGTTTGATGGATGGATCGATTGATTCTACGAGCCGAACCATTTGACCAAACCCGACTGCCAAAATGTAAAGGGATTGGAGCATTTCCCATTATGGCTAAACATAAGCTATGTTGTTTTATACTTTCCTTATTGATATTCCAGCTATTCACTAAGAACTCCATAAATTGCAGGTGCTGAGCTCAACGATGCGTCGCCAGTCGGCCGAGAAATAATCGTTCAGCCTGGGAAAAATAATGGTTTGTATGAAAACTTTGGAGGAAGAGACTAAACTCGGTATATAAAGAGATCTGGGGCGCCTGCGCGAAAGAGACCAAAAAAAATGTTACACCAACACTCCGCAGTCTGCATTGGTTGCCGATCAGTTTCCGGTCACAATTCAAAGTGTTGGTTATGACCTATAAAGCCCTTCATGGCACCGGACCAGAATATCTCCGAGGCTACCTTCTGCTTCACGAATCCCAGTGGCCGGTTAGGTCCCACAGAGTTGGTCTTCTCTGGGTCCCGTCCACTAAATAATGTTGGTTGGTGGGGCCCAGGGGAAGAGCCTTCTCTGTGGCGGCCCCGGCCCTCTGGAAGCAGCTCCCCCCCAGAGATTAGGACTGCCCTCACCCTCCTTACCTTTCGTAAACTTCTTAAAACCCACCTCTGCCGTCAGGCATGGGGGAACTGAGACATCTCCCCTTGTCTATGTAGTTTTATGTATGGTATGTTTGTATGTATGCTTTTTATATAATGGGGGTTTAGGTGTTTTTAATGTAAAATTGTTATTTTTGACTTTGATATTAGATTTGTCATTGTATATTGTTTTGATCACTGTTGTGAGCTGCCCCGAGTCTGCGGAGAGGGGCGGCATACAAATCTAATTAATAATAATAATAATAATAATAATAATAATAATAATAATAATAATAATAACAACAACCCGTTTCTGTAGGGTAATGCATGCACAAATAGTCCTTGACTTATGACTGATCACTTAGCAGCTATTTGAAATTTTTAATGCGTTATTAATGTTGTGGCGGGCCACAACAGTTTATTGTGAAGAGACTTTAACCAATGAGGGTTTTTAAATGCTTTGATCCTGATGATGCAACCTTGCTCCTCTGTTTTATTTTGTCTTCCTTAGCTGCTTGTCAGACTCTGTTATCTCTACCTGTGGATTTTGATTTGGAAAAGATACTGGGTAAATAACTTGTAAAATAAGCCTGTCGCTCTGTAGCAGTGGTTCTCAACCTTTCTAATGCCGTGACCCCTTAATACAGTTCCTCATGTTGTGGTGACCCCCAACCATAAATCTAGCGTCAATTCTCCCAACAGAGCTTTAAGCTGATTGGCAGGAAAGTCAGAGGGATGTCCCCATTGCAAATGCCTGATTGGTCAGATTGTAAAAATATGTTCCAAGGTGCCAGAATAGAAGCGTTAGTTCCTAACACCATGGGAAATTTGTCTTTCCCCACGGTCTTAGGCGACCCCTGTGAAACGGTCATTCAACCTCCAAAGGGGTCCCGACTCCCAGTTTGAGAACCACTACTCTGTAGGGTCTCTTATAACAGTCTGGACTGGAAGAAAGTTGTAAGAATTACCTCCAAAGAAGAGTGGCGTGTGATAAAAGGAAAGGATCACAATCTAAGGAGAGCTTGTGTAAAGAGACCCAACAACTGAGGGTGAGGATTTGAGCTTGTGGGTTGATTTCCGAACGTTTCGTTACCAGGCTAGGTAACTTCTCCAGAGGAGTTTAGGGCAGTGGTGGCAAGCCTTTTTTCCCTCATGTGCCAAAAGTGGGTGCGCGCACATTATTTCACCTCCACAAGTGCCCACACCCATAATTCAATGCCTGGGGAGGGCAACGATTGCCTCCCCTGCCCCCCAGAGACCCTCTGAAGGCCAGAAGCAGACCATTTCCCAACTTCTGGTGGGCCTGGTAGGCCCATTTTTCACCCTCCCCAGGCTCCAGAGGCTTCCCTGCCCTGGTAGGCCCATTTTTCACCCTCCCCAGGCTCCAGAGGCCTCGCTGCCCTGGTAGGCCCGTTTTTCACCCTCCCCAGGCTCCAGAGGCTTCCCTGCCCTGGTAGGCCCATTTTTCACCCTCCCCAGGCTCCAGAGGCTTCCCTGCCCTCATAGGCCCATTTTCCACCCTCCCCAGGCTCCAGAGGCTTCCCTGCCCTGTTAGGCCTGTTTTTCACCCTCCCCAGGCTCCAGAGGCTTCCCTGCCCTCATAGGCCCATTTTTTACGCTCCAGAGGCTTCACTGCCCTGGTAGGCCCGTTTTTCACCCTCCCCAGGCTCCAGAGGCTTCCTTGCCCTGGTAGGCCTGTTTTTTACCCTCCCCAGGCTCCAGAGGCTTCCCTGCTCTGGTAGGCCCGTTTTTCACCCTCCCCAGGCTCCAGAGGCTTCCCTGCCCTGTTAGGCCCGTTTTTCACCCTCCCCAGGCTCCAAAGGCTTCCTTGCCTCCCCTCCCCCCCATCCCTCCGGAGGCCCTCCAGAAACTGAAAATGTCCTCCCAGAGCCTCTGTGCAAGGCAAAAATCAGCTGACCGGTGTGCATATGTGTGCTGGAGCTGAGCTAGAGAAATGGTTCACCTGCCGACAGATATGGCTTTGCGAGCCACCTGTGGCACCCGTGCCATAGGTTCGCTGTAACTGGTATAGGGGATGTCAGTGTCCATATTCTGTTTATTCTCACCTGAACTCCAGATATTCACCACTGTTGCAAAACACGTAACTTTGTTTGATTTGTGGCTACTCCTTGTTCCGCCTCTCTTGCAGTTTTTCTGAACGATACATTTAGATATAATTTTTTTGCTTCAAAAACATTTCATTAAAGTAAATTTGATTTTTTTTTAAAAAAAAAATCTGATTTAAATTTAAATAAAAACTGATTTTTTTAAAAAAAAAATCATCGATTTTGATCCACCCTGGTTTACCTATTGGGGTGGGGGCTGAGTCTCCCCAATCGTGACGGCCATGCGTGACATCTCTCCTCTTCCTCAGGTGACCATTTGAAAGCCGACGAATCGGCTGACCAGTCCCAGGAAAGTCTGAGCAGTTCCTCCTTAAGGAGAAAGCTCTTTTTGGATGAGAACGGCAGCCTCTCCTCCGAGAACCGCTCCCCTTCTCCCAGCCTGCACAACGGTCCAGCTTCCTTGGGCATCCTCTGCTCCATCGACCTCTCTCCGGTCCGCTGCAGGAGCCCTCTGAGTTCCTCCAGCTCAGTGAGTACTGCTCATCTTGGAGATGCTGATAGTGGTGGGTCAGAATGAGCCCAGTTGGTTTTGGACTGAAAATCCAAAGACCATCAGTCATAGGAAACTGAATTCTCAGTGCTGTCTGCCGATTGTGCCGCACTCAGCCCTCTAGCAAAAAGAAACTGCCGGCCATTCATTTTTGCCAAACAGAGTACAGTGTTCCCTTGCTTTTCGCGGGGGATGCGTTCCGAGACCGCCCACAAAACTCAAATTTCCGCGAAGTAGAGATGCGGAAGTAAATACACTCTTTTTGGCTATGAACAGTATCGCAAGCCTTCCCTTAACACTTTAAACCCTTAAATTGCAATTTTCCATTCCCTTAGCAACCATTTAGATTATTACTCACCATGTTTATTTATTAAAGTTTATTAAAAAAAATATTTATTAAAGGCAGATGAAAGTTTGGTGATGATATATGTCATCGGGTGGGAAAAACCGTGGTATAGGGAAAAAACCCGCAAAGTATTTTTTAATTAATATTTTTGAAAAACCGTGGTACAGACTTTTCGCGAACTTCGAACCCGCGAAAATTGAGGGAACACTGTATTGCTTTTACTGACGCTTAAATGGTTCCAGGAGTAGTGTAAGCCAAATGGGAAGTTTTCCCACCCAAATGATACAAAGTCAACTTTTATGAGCCGTGGAGGTGTAGTGGTTAGAGTGAAGTACTGCAGGCTACTTTCTGCTGGCTGCCAGCTGCCTGCAATTTGGCACAGCTTGGAATCGCAGGAGACTCAAGGCTGACTCAGTCTCCAGGCTCAAGGTATCACTAACTTAAGAAGTTAGTGGTGGCGCAGTGGTTGGAATGCAGCATTGCAGGCTTCTTGGCTGTCTGCAGTTCGAGCCTCACCGGTTCAAGCCTTCCATCCCTCCCAGGTCGGTAAAATGAGGACCCTAATTGTTGGGGGGGGCAATATTCTGGCTCTGTAAACTGCTTAGAGAGGGCTGTTAAGCACTATAAAGTGGTATACAGTAGTACCTCTAGATACGAGTTTAATTCGTTCCAGAACCGAGCTCGTATGTCGATCAACTCGTATCTCGAACGAATGCCTTTAGCCTGTTTTTCCCTGCCGAGATAACCAGAAGCAAGGATTCTTGCGCCACCTAGTGGAAGCTCGGCTCGTATCCCGAATTTGAGCTCAGGTGTCGAACAGAAATTCCGCTCCCGTCGTGGCTCGTAACTTGGAATACTCACATGTGGAGCAGCTCGTATCTAGAGGTAGTAATGTATATGTCTAAATCAGAGATATCCAACTGGATTTCTTCTTAGCATTGTAGCTTTCCTTTGTGGGCTGATTGCTGGGGTGGGTGGGAGCAGAGCAGGGAAGCAGGACAGCTGCCTCCTGCAGCGCTTTACCTGCTACGGGGTGGTGGTGGTGTTGTGCCTTGTTTTCGCCTTCCCCAGTCTCCAGCAGAACTCTGTCAAAAATGGGCTGTCCAGAGGCTTCCGTAGCCACACACACCCTCCAAATGGCTCATTCCGTGGCCCCCACCCCCACACACACGCCGGAAATGGGTAAAATCTTGCGAGAGCATCCTCGCGTGAGATTTTGTTTCCGCCACATGTGTAGAAGCCAGATCTCGCATGGGAGCATGTATGGATTGCGTCAGGGGCCCAGGGTTTCTGCTAATGGGTCGCCGATCCCACCCATACCAGCGGCAACCCGCTACTGATGCAATTGTTACGGACACTTCCTGTGGCTCGCTCTTAATGGGGGGTTCTCTTTTGCCGTTTTGAAAGGGCCATCTGTCCTCCAGCCCCATCCGGGGGAATGCCAGGGCGTACAGTTTAGGCAGCCTTCCGAGTCCGTCCTTGGCACGCAGGAGTCCGGCAAATCTGGCGTCACCCACTTTCTCTCCCGTTGGCATCCCTCTGAGAAAGACTCCACTGGCAGGTATGCTCCGTAAAGGTCTCTTGCTGGGGCCAGAAGGGGGAATCTTCTTCCTCCCGGGGACTAAATGGGGATCCGTGCCCATAGTGTTTGCTGCTGCTTTCGTTCCTTAAGCAGTTCCTTACTGCTTCCTATTAGCATATAGCTGTTCGATCCATAAAGTTGCGTGCCTTCAACGCAACTTCAAGAGCCGGGGTGGCACAGTGGTTAGAGCACAGCACTGCAGGCTACTTCAGCTAAGTATCCTGTTTCCCCGAAAATAAGACGTACCCCGAAAGTAGGGCATGTCAGAGGTTTGGCAGAATGTGCTAATATAAGGCACCCCCCGAAAGTAAGGCGTAGTCAGGTTTACATACGGTACGGTGGAAAAACATACGGTACCATTCAAAGCTGTTCATAGTGGTACCATAATAATGTGGCATCCCCTGCTGGCCCCTTCCATCGCTTTGTACCGTCCAGTACACCGCCATTAGTCTCCACTACAGTGCGTAGACTGTAGTTCCTCTGGTGGCCGGAAGCTGCAATAGCGGGAGTATACTGTTGTACCGTATAAGTGCCGTCGTTTGTGTCTGTGGGTGCCATACTGACAGGTACCGTACCGTAATCAGTGTACCGTACAGTACACATTCTTTGGGGGTGTCAGCTTTTCTGCCTATGAATTTGTCTTATTTGAGAAATATAAGGCACCCCCCGAAAATAAGACTTAGCACAACTTCTGGAGCAAAAATTAATATAAGACAGTGTCTTATTTTCGGGGAAACACGGTAGTAGCTGTAGTTCAGCAGTTCAAATCTCACCACCGGCTCAAGGTTGACTCAGCCTTCCATCCTTTCGAGGTGGGTAAAATGTGGACCCAGATTGTTGGGGGCTATAGACTGATTCATTGAAGGCAGATGGACGTTTGCATCCAAGAAAGCCCAGTTGCCTCCTGAAAAAGCATCTTTGGGACAAGCCATGACATGGATGACAGAGAACCTCTACAGACTTTTAGCTACATACATACGTATGTGTGTGTTGATGTGTATGTATACATCTATACACACACACATACTGTGTCTTCCTGAAATTAAGACCCTGTCTTATATATACAGTGGTACCTCAAGATACGAACCCCTCGTCTTGCGAACAACTCGTGATACGAACCCGGGGTTCAGGAAAATTTTGCCTCTTCTTACAAACTTTTTTCGAGTTACGAACCGGCGTTCGGAGACTGCTGGGAAGCCGCACGGCTGTTTTAAAAGGTGACATCCGGGCGGCGGGGCTTCCCAGAAACCTCCCGAACGCCGGTTCGTAACTCGAACAAAGTTCGTAAGAAGAGGCAAAATTTTTCTGAACCCCAGGTTCAGTTCGGGAGGTTGCTGGGAAGCCCCCCAGCCCAGCTGTCACCTTTTAAAACAGCCACGCCGCTTCCCAGCTGTCTCCCGAAGCCGAACGCGGAAGTTCGGCTTTGGCGTTCGGCTTCAGGAGATAGCTGGGAAGCGGCGCGGCTGTTTTAAAAGGTCGCAGACGGCCTGGGGGGCTTCCCAGTACCCCCCCCCCCGAACCCGGAAGCCCCCCAGGCCGGCTGTCACCTTTTAAAACAGCCGCGCGGCTTCCCAGCAGTCGCCGAAAGCCCTTTTTTTGTGGGGGGTTTTTTGGTTGCACGGATTAATTGACTTTACATTGTTTCCTATGGGAAACAATGTTTCGTCTTACGAACCTTTCGTCTTACGAACCTCCTCCTTGCACCAATTAAGTTCGTATCATGAGGTATTACTGTATTTTTTAACCCTGAAATAAGCTCTTGGCCTTATTGCCATGGACTCAAAAGCCCAATTGGGCTTACTATCAGGGGATGTTTTTATTTGGGGGAAAATGGTATATGTACATATATATATGTACACATACACACACATACACTGCTCAAAAAAATAAATAAACGGAACACTTAAACCAGAGGTCCCCAACCGCCGGTCCGCGGACCGGGACCGGGCCGTTGGGGTTTTCCAGCCGGTCCGCGGCGTCGGAGACCCAAAGCCCATGTGGAGGAAGACGGAGCCAAGCGGGGCCACCCGGAGACCTTTTCCCGTCTTCTTCTCCTCGCTCGCTCCCCTCATAGCCAGCAGCCCCGCTCGCGGGGGGATGCCCGTTCGTAGCTACCAGCCCGCCAAGCGTCGAGGGGGCTTCCGAGGCTGAAGGGAAGAGCCGGAATGCCCTTCCCGGGTTTAGATTGCTTGCTGTTGGGGGAAACGGAGGAGGCGGCGGCGGCGGTGGGGCGCGATCGCCTACTTTCTGGAGCGAGGAGAAAAGAACCGCCGCCTCCTCCGTTTTCCCCAACAGCAAGCAATCTAAACCCGGGAAGGGCATTCCGGCTCTTCCCTTCAGCCTCGGAAGCCCCCTCGACGCTTGGCGGGCTGGTAGCTACGAACGGGCATCCCCCCGCGAGCGGGGCTGCTGGCTGTGAGGGGAGCGAGCGAGGAGAAGAAGACGGGAAAAGGTCTCCGGGTGGCCCCGCTTGGCTCCGTCTTCCTCCACGCAGGATGGGCTTTGGGTCTCCGACGCCCTCGCCCGTTCCCTCAGGAGCGATGAGTGGGACGTCTTCTCCTCGCTCGCTCCCCTCATAACCATCCCTCCAGCGTCGAGGGGGCTTCCGAGGCTGAAGGGAAGAGCCGGAATGCCCTTCCCGGGTTTAGATTGCTTGCTGTTGGGGAAAACGGAGGAGGCGGCGGCGGCGGTGGGGCGCGATCGCCTACTTTCTGGAGCGAGGAGAAAAGAACCGCCGCCTCCTCCGTTTTCCCCAACAGCAAGCAATCTAAACCCGGGAAGGGCATTCCGGCTCTTCCCTTCAGCCTCGGAAGCCCCCTCGACGCTTGGCGGGCTGGTAGCTACGAACGGGCATCCCCCCGCGAGCGGGGCTGCTGGCTGTGAGGGGAGCGAGCGAGGAGAAGAAGACGGGAAAAGGTCTCCGGGTGGCCCCGCTTGGCTCCGTCTTCCTCCACACAGGATGGGCTTTGGGTCTCCGACGCCCTCGCCCGTTCCCTCAGGAGCGATGAGTGGGACGTCTTCTTCTCCTCGCTCGCTCCCCTCATAACCATCCCTCCAGCGTCGAGGGGGCTTCTGAGGCTGAAGGGAAGCGCCGGAATGCCCTTCCCGCGTTTAGATTGCTTGCCGTTGGGGGAAACGGAGGAGGCGGCGGCGGTGGGGCGCGATCGCCAAGTTTCTGGAGCAGATAGGCTTTGAGTTTTTGGCTGGGGGGGGAGAAGTAGGACCTTCCTAAGTCCCCCCCCCAGTCAAAATCACAAAGCCAGGCAGCCCCCAGCCGCCAAAGGAGCCTCCTCATTCTCCCTGCCCTGTGGAGAAGTGTGGAGGGCTGCGTCACTAAGCTCCACCCCTCCATAACCCCACCCCCATATGACCAAAGCCCCCCCCACCGGGCCGTAGAAAACTCGTCTAACTTAAAGCCGGTCCCTGGTGCTAAAAAGGTTGGGGACCTCTGACTTAAACAACACAATATAACTCCAAGTAAATCAAACTTATGTGAAATCCACTTAGGAAGCAACACAACAATTTCACATGCTGTTGTGCACATTCAACTTTGTACAGGACAAAGTATTCAATGAGAATATTTCATTCGTTCAGACCTAAGATGTGTTATTTGAGTGTTCCCTTTATTTTTTTTTTGCAGTATACATTATATATAGATCATATATACAACATGCATGTATGTATGTAGAATATAAATACTGCTCAAAAAAATAAAGGGGACACAAGGAACACATCCTAGATCTGAATTGGAGGATGTGGAATTTGGTGTTATATACCTGAAACAAAAGGGGTTTTTTTAAGAGTCATAAGTAATAAACTAGAACTTAGTGATTGTTATTGTTTTCAAAGCTGATTTTACAGTAACAGTCTGCTACCATATATACTGTTCAAAAGAATAAAGGGAACACTCAAATAACACATCCCAGATCTGAATGAATGAAATATTCTCATTGAATATTTTATTTGCACACAACTATTCCATTTGCACAACAGCATGTGGAATTGACTGTCAATCAGTGTTGCTTCCTAAGTGGACAGTTTGATTTCACAGAAGTTTGATTCACTTGAAGTTATATTCTGTTTTTTAAGTGTCCCCTTTATTTTTTTTGAGCAGTGTATAAGAACTGATGAAACTTCTTAAAGGAGCAGTCCCCGTTTCTGATAGGAGGGTCCAGCAAGCTCATTAAGAGATGACTGTTGGTTCTGCACACTTAGCATATTCTCCCTCTGATATTTTCTTCCTCCCCCTCCCCCAACGCAGATCAAAGGCAGTTCACTTTCCGCTCTCCGGATCTTCCTTCCGTTTCCTGCCGTCAGGCTCCTACCAACAGCAGGAGTCCCTACCTGGAATACTCGCCCATGCGGCTCCTCTCCTGCCGGGGGGCCGCCCTGTATCAGAGCTCCTTCCATCGTCTCCCTTGCACCCCGGAGAACTTCCAGCAAGAGCTGGCGGAAGCCGCCGAAGCCGCGTCGGCAGGAAGTCCTAACGCGGGCCTGGCCCCTATAAACGAGGGCATCACTACCACGGGGTCCCACTTGGAGATGGCCGCTGGGTCTCTCTCGCCGGAGACCTCCAAAGGATTGGCACCTGGGCCTTGCTTGGAGTCTCCCGTGGGGGGAAAACGGACAGTGGAAATGGCTGATTCAGAGATGCTGGAGGAGAACTCGTTGATGGGATCGTCAGGATGCGATAGGGAGGCCGTGACCAGACTGAGCATGGAAGGGTCTTGCATCTGCATGGCGCCATTGGCGGAAAGCAGTGCTTCTCCCTGTGAGAGCAGCAGTCTGCAGGTGAGGGTCAACCCAGCATTTTTAAGGGGCCCTGGAATATTTCCACTCCACCCCTATCTCTCCCATTCCAGGCTGAACAAGGGAGTTGAACAGAGCGGGTGGAGGAACAGAAAAGGGGCGAAAGCAGGCTGGATTTTTGATCTGGCTAAAGTTCTAGGCTAGTGATGGCGAACCATTTTTGGTTCGCGTGCCAAAACGGTGCACATGCCCACACCCATTCCTTTCCTACACAATGCACAATCTTCCTGTGCTGCCCCCTATGCATGTGCACAATCACCAGCCCTGCTCATAAACAATCCCCATTCCTGTGCATAAATAGACAAATCGAAAGTTTGGGAAAACGGACCTTCATTTTGTCTGTTGTGCTGTTTTTCACCCTCCAGAGGTTTCCGTGAAGGCCCCGGAGTGCGAAAAACAGCATGACGGGCAAACTGGAAGTCCGTCTTTCCGAACTTCCAGTTTGCCCATTGGGTGGTTTTTCGTACTCTACGGCTTCAGGAAGCTTCCTTGAAGCCTCCGGAGGGCGAAACTGCTTCCTCCAAGGCCGAAAATCAGCTGGCTAGTGCATGCATGCGTACTGGACCTAACACAGGACAACACTTCACGTGCCGTCCAATAGGGCTCTGTATGCCACAGGTTCGCCATCAGTGTTCTGGACCAAATAGAAAGGAAGATTCTTACAATTTTCCTGCCCAAAGCTCCTGCGGTTATGGCATCTTTATTTTATTAATCAAGTTTGGATACCGCCCATTTCTTTCCCAGAGTGATAAAATCACACCTTTTTTTGCAATCCCACTGTAATTGTCCCAAAGCGAAAAATGTGTTGCGGGTGCCATAGTGGAGGGGAACATCCCTCTTCACAGACATTGCCCAGTTCCCAGCTGTCTCTTCTTACCACTGTCAATTGTCGTAGGTCGAGGACTTCCTATATCAGTGATAGCAAACCTTTTTTTCCTCGGGTGCCAAAAAGCGCATGTGTGCACTATTACGCACACATTTGTTCCCACTCACTTAATCCAATGTCCCCCCACTCTCCTCCTCCATCTGTGCATATGTGTGCAACTCCCCCAATGCTGTCCCGCCTCCCACGTATGTGTGCACGACCTTCCCGACTTCCGATGGGCCCATTTTGTCACCCTTCCCAGGGTCCAGAGGCTTCCCTGGAGCCTGAGGAGGCCAGAAACACCCGCCCAGAGTCTTGGTGCAGAGGATTTGGGAGGCCTGTAGGGCCTCCGAAACTAACCAGAAAAGGCAGGGAGAAGCCTCTTTTCCCATAGGAATCAATGTAAAAGCAAATAATGCATGTGATTGGGGAAACCACAGGGAGGGTGGAGGCCCAGTTTCCTCCCAGGAAATTCCTAGAGGCCCCATGGAGGCTTCTCCCAACCTTTTCCGGCCCTGTTTCCTCCCAGGAGATTCCTAGAGAGGCCCCACTGAGGCTTCTCTTTGCCTTTTCCACTTAGTTTTGGAGGCTCAGGTTTGTACGTGGAAAATGGTTCTTGAGAAGAGGCAAAAAAATCTTGAACACCTGGTTCTTATCTAGAAAAGTTTGTAAGTAGAGGCGTTCTTAGGTAGAGGTACCACTGTACTTGTATTGCAGCTCCTGCTTAGTGCTGGAATAATTACTTTCTGCATTCTGATTTATTTGGGACAGATGGACAGCGGTTACAATACCCAGGCTTACACCAGCAGCCTCATAGATGGAAGCGAACTGAGCTGCAGAGAGCATAGTGCATTTGAGGCTCAGAGGAAAAAGCCAGGTTTTCAGAATGAAGGTAGGTGGTTCAAGGCTCCCCTTTCAAAGAAGACAGCCTCTTCGGTCATCTTAGGCCCTGGCTTGGGGTTGGGGGTGGAATCTAGGAAGCCATATGGGAAACCTGTGCAAAGGTTGACATTGGCTAATGGGCAATCTTTCGGGTCTTAGAAACATAGAAGACTGACGGCAGAAAAAGACCTGATGGTCCATCTAGTCTGCCATTATACTATTTCCTGTATTTTATCTTACAATGGATATACCGTATTTTTCGCTCTATAAGACGCACCTGCTGATAAGACGCACCTAGATTTTAGAGGAGGAAAATAGAAAAAAAATATTTTGAGCCAAAAAGGGGAGAGGAAGAGAGGAAGGAGTGAAAGAAGGGAGTGAGGGAGGAAAGAAGGGAGGAAGGAAAAGGAAAGCAAGAAATGGAGGGAGGAAAGGAAGGAAAGAAAGAAAGAAAGAAAGAAAGAAAGAGGGAAGGAACAGGAACAGAGGAAGGAAGCAAGGAAACTTATGAAAGGGGAGAGTAAGAGAGGAAGGACTGAAGGGAGGGAGGGAGGGAAGAAGGTAGGAAGGAGAAAGAAAAGAAGAAATAGAGGAAGGGAAGGTAAAAGAGAGAAAGAAAAAGAGCAAGAAAGAAAGCAAGAAAGAGAGAAAGAAAATGAAAGAGAAATAAAAATAGAGAGGGGGAATGAAAGAAATGGAAGGAGGGAAGGAAGGAGAGAAAGCAAGAGAAAGAAAGAAAGCAAGAGAAAGAAAAAAGAATGAAAGAGCAAGAGAGCAAGAGAGAAAAAGAAAGAAAGAAAGAAAGGCAACTTCAAAGAAAGGCTCACTGAGCATCTCTCACTCTCTCTCTATCCCTCTTTCTTTCTTTCTCTTCCTTTCTCTCTCTCCTCTTCCTTTATCTCCTCTCTCTCCCTCCCTCTTTCTCTCCCCCCTCTCTCCCGCTTTCCCTCTCTCTTTCTCTCTCTCCCTCTCTTGCTATCTCTCCCCCTCTCCCTCTCTCTTTCTCTCCCCCCTTTCCCTCTCTCTTTCTCTCTCTCCCTCTCTTGCTAGCTCTCCCCCCTCTCCCACTCTCTCTCCCCCTCTCCCTCTCTCTCCCCCTCTCTCTTTCTCTCTCTCCCCCCCCTTTCTCTCCCTCTCTCTTTCTCACTATCTTGCTGTCTGTTGCTCTCACTCACTCTCGTTCTCCGTTCTTCTTAGCGGTGACGCGTGCACGCCCTGCCCGCCTCACCTTTGCCGAGAGCTCTCAGCAAGGGGGTTGTAGGAGAGGCGGGGCCGGCGGCAAAGGTGATATTCAATGTCGGGGGCGCACGGGCGGTTGCAGGCGCTCCCTATCTCCCTGCTAGCCCACTCGGAATATTCAAAATAAGAAAAACCTTCGCCGGCAAAGGCTTTTCTTATTTTGAATATTCCGAGTGGGCTAGCAGGGAGATAGGGAACGCGCCAACCGCCCGTGCGCCCCCGACATTGAATATCGCCTTCGCCGGCCTCCGCTGACAAAAGCCTTTGCCGGCATTTCCTCTCGGCGCAGCGGCGGGCGGAGAGAAGGAAGGGGGGGCAGCGGCGTCCCTCCTGGCCTTGGCGGGCCGCCCGACCCTCCCCACCTCCTGCAAACGCGGCGGGCGGCGGGGGGAGAGCGAGGAGCCGGTTCCGGCGGGCGCGGGGCTTGGCTGGCTGGCTGGCGTGGGGAGCGCCGCTGGTGGTGAGGAGGGAGACCCTCCTCCGGGAGGGAGGGGGCCAGGCAGCAGCTAGCCAGCCAGCCGGCGGGATGGCGCTTCGGAGTTCGCAGCCTCCCCCCCCCACCCTGCCTACATCTTCGCTCCATAAGACGAGGCTGATTTTTCTTCCTACTTTGGGAGGAAAAAAACTGCGTCTTATGGAGCGAAAAATACGGTATGTTTATCCCAGGCATGTTTAAATTCAGTTACTGTGGATTTATCAACCACGTCTGCTGGAAGTTTGTTCCAAGGATCTACTACTCTTTCAGTGAAATAATATTTTCTCACATTGCTTTTGATCTTTCCCCCAACTAACTTCAGATTGTGTCCCCTTGTTCTTGTGTTCACTTTCCTATTAAAAACACTTTATTTTCTCTCCCCTCCCTCCTCCACCCAAAGCAGGAAAAATCAAAAAGTGGATACTGGGGTGAAAACGTTTGTCAATCCAATAGCCTCTTCCTGGAAGTGCCTTTGCCGAAAACTGGAATTGGGAGAGAGAGAGAGACTACCCATCAAACCTGAATGATTATTTTGAAGATACGTTGACACTGGATTGGTACAACTGCCTTCCTGTGGCTTAAGGGAAATTGAACCCAAAGATGATCTGCCTGGCCATAATCACCAGACTGGCACTAGGCAGTTGTGGGCTATGTTTACATACTTGGATTTTCACAAGGACTTAGACAGGATTGTAACGCTGCTGCTATGTGCCTTCGACATGCATTGATCCTTGGTTTACCCAGTGACAGCCAGTTGTTTCTTAATGTGCCAATTATGGGCTCACTTCACCAGGCAGGGGCTTTTTTGTGTGAGCCTTGCCAACATACAAATATAGATGGCCCGGTCTTAAACTGTTTGGGATTAAGCATCACCAATGTGCCAAAGGTTTGG
Source organism: Erythrolamprus reginae (assembly GCF_031021105.1). Taxonomy (NCBI): domain Eukaryota; kingdom Metazoa; phylum Chordata; class Lepidosauria; order Squamata; family Dipsadidae; genus Erythrolamprus; species Erythrolamprus reginae. The sequence continues at coordinate 126,510,669 of NC_091953.1, read as the reverse complement.
CACAGCAATAAGTGTTACCTTGTTTTCTGTGAAAATTAATATAAATTTGTTGAAATCTCTTTCGCGTCTTGATTATGGTAGCTGTATCAGGGAACGGTGCATTTTTAAATAAAGTAGTTGTGCTTTTCCTCGGGGTTTTTTTGGAAGTTTTATTACCAATGCAATACAAGAACGACAACAGTTTCAACAGGAGGCTACTAGAAAACATTTTTGTTACAATAAACCTTTTGCATTAAAAAAGGCAATGTTCTGTCCAATCATTTTTTCTCACTAAATACTGGGCTGGAATTGTGTTTCATCATTAAAAATCTTGATGTGTTTAAGATAACCCTGACCAATTTCTTATACTTAGGGGAAAAGTCATGTTATTAGTTAGAGTGCTTTTGTTCTGGTTTTTTTTAGCAAGTACAGTGATCCCCCGGTTATTGCGTTCCCGACCATTGCGAACAGGCTTATTTGCGATTTTTCAACCCGGAAGTCAAAACACCATCTGCGCATGCGTGCCCTTTTTTCTATGGGCACGCATGCGTAGATGGCGCCGGGCAGATCAGCTGCTGGGCGACTTCCCTGGGTCTTCCCCCTCTTGCTGGCGGGAGGGCGAAGCCCCCCCCAGCACCCGCTCGCCCGCCGTTCGCCTGGTCACCCGCCGTTCACCGCTCGCCCGCCCTTCACCGCTCACCCGCCCTTTGCCCGGCCACCCGCCCTTCGCCCGCCGCTCGCCCGCCCTTCGCCCTTCGCCCGGGAAGTTCGCCAGGAGTCAGCGGAGAAGCCGCGCGCCTGTTTTAAAACGATCGGAGCCGGCCTGGGGGGGCTTTCCAGCAACCCCCGAGCCCCCAACCCGGGCTCGGGGGTTGCTGGAAAGCCCCCCCAGGCCGGCTCCGATCGTTTTAAAACAGGTGCGCCGCTTCTCCGCTGACTCCTAAAGCGGGGAAGTTCGCCAGGAGTCAGCGGAGAAGCCTCGCTGCTGCGGCGGAAGTAAAAACACCATCTGCACATGCGCAGATGATGTTTTTACTTCCGCAGCGCTACTTCGCGAAAACCCGCTCATTGCGGGGGGGCCTGGAACGGAACCCTCGCAATGATCGGGGGATCACTGTACTGTGATTCTGCACAGTAAGGAAACATCTCCCTCTTTCCTATTAAAATGGCCATCTTAGATTGGCTAGGGCCAAGATAAAAGCCAGAGAATAGCTCGACTTCATATATGTATTTTTAACCTTTACCAGAACTCCTGAACACATGTACAAAATCCTAAATCTCAATGTCTATTTTAAAAATTGCTATCACATTTTCTTTCTTTTGCTGTCCCAAAGGTGTCTTTTTTTTCCCCCAAGAGCCAACTAGACTTTCTGGGTTTTCTTTGGAAAACGTTTCACTCCTCATTCAAGAAGCTTCAGTCGAGATGTGAAGCGAAAACGGTCTTCAAAGACAACCCAGAAAGTCCAGTTGCCTCTTGACTCCTGACCTGGATGACTGAGAAATCTATAGACAAGTTATCTTTTGCTGTATGTCAGCCCTGCTGTGGGAAAACCCAGGCTGCATGGCAAGGTTGCTGGGATGCTCAGTAATAGAGAAGGCACATTCTCATTTAACTTTTCTTCCTTGGATGTTTAAATCCATCCCTCCTAATTAGCTGGGAACTGGGTTTTCTTTACAGCGCTCATTAAGTGAGTTAATTAAGTAACTGGGGATTGGTAATTTTATCTGTAACAAGAGAGGTGCGGATTAGAAAACCGAAGCACAAATTGTGAATCGGAAGCTTACAACTGTAACTGTCAACCCTTTGGGAATTATCTCCTTCCTAATTCATCTCCTGCTGCTCAAGCTTGTTTTCTTTTAGAGCAAGGAAGCAGGTGCTCTTCTTAAAATAGCTTTACCTGGCAGTCGCTTCATAACATAAATACTTCAATAATTATCATGGATCTCCATACCAAGAAAAGAATTACCCTCATCCGAGCCTGGAGAACGTGAACATTAATATGGCTTTTGGCTGCTCTCTTACTTCTGATCTATGGTCGTTATCAATCCTATTTATCATTTTCCCCCTGCTACTTTTTTTTTTTTACAAAGATAGACCAAAGGACTGAAAAATCGTTCAAAAGATTTTAGAAACTAGGTTTTGCTGACAAATTAAAAGAACCTCTGTATTTACTTTTCTGTGCTACAGACATTTCAAAATATTGTGTCCTTTCCTGCTTTTGGAGAAAGGCCCAGAAGTTCAGTTTTGGCTGGATTCTTTTAATAGGATATATGAACAGGAGCACACAATTGTATTATTTATCAGGGGTAGTTATAAAAATGAGCAGATGGTAATCAATTTCTTTAAAAGTCTTTTCCACAAGTATAAAAAATATCCTTCCCCTCCCCTCCAGTCAAATATAATTTATCTTGGAACCAAATAAGATCCATTCATTTCTAAAATGAAATTACTTTTTCACTTTCCTCTTTTTGATTTCTGGTTCTTCATTACTAGTTGACTGTGTAGCATCGCTAGAATAGCCTGGTAGCTGAAAAATAAGAAAATGGTGTTAGATAGGGAATGATAGAGTTATTTAGCATAGAATAGAATAGAATTCTTTATTGGCCAAGTGTAATCACACAAAAGGAAATTGTGCATAAGGTCTCAGTATATATATACAAGCAACAAAATGATGAATCACTCTGGGTGGATTACAATCATTGTAACATACATTCATCATAAATCATAGTCATAGGATACTGAATAAGCAATCAACATAAATCATATTAGAAAACTAAATAAAACTATCAATTGTAAAAATGATAAGCAACAAAGTTATAGTCATAAGTAGAAAATGAGATAATAGGTAAGATGAGAAGGATAATAGTAATACTCTCAAGTGCAGTGCTGTAGGCCACTAAAGCTGACTGTAGATCTGCAGGTCAGCGGTTCAAATCTCATCACTGGCTCAAGGTTGACTCAGCCTTCCATCCTTCCGAGGTGGTAAAATGAGAACCCGGATTGTGGGGGCAATAGGCTGGCTCTGTTAAAAAGCACTATTGCTAACATGTTGTAAGCCGCCCCGAGTCTAAGGAGAAGGGCGGCATAAAAAAAAAAATCAAATAAATAAATACTGCCTTCTTCAGTATTGTGGGAATTAGCTGTTTAGCAGAACAAAGGCATGGGGGAAAAACCTGTCTAATTTGGGTGCACAATGCCCTATAATTAAGTTTAAGTTTAATCAGATTTGTATGCCGCCCCTCTCCGCAGACTCGGGGCAGCTCACAGCAATAGCAATACAATGTAAAACAAATCCAATATTTAAATTAATTTTAAAAAACCCACAAGTTAAAACCAATCATACACACTAGCGTACCATACATAAATTTTATAAGCCTAGGGAGAAGGAACATGTCAATTCCACCATGCCTGACAACAGAGGTGGGTTTTAAGGAGCTTACGAAAGGCTAGGAGGGTGGGGGCAACTCTGATATCTGGGGGGAGTTGGTTCCAAAGGGTCGGGGCCACCACAGAGAAGGCTCTTCCCCTGGGCCCCGCCAACCGACATTGTTTAGTTGACGGGACCCGGAGAAGGCCAACTCTGTGGGACCTAATTGGTCGCTGGGATTCGTGCGGCAGAAGGCGGTCCCGGAGATATTCTGGTCCAGTGCCATGAAGGGCTTTATAGGTCATAACCAACACTTTGAATTGTGACCGGAAACTGATCGGCAACCAGTGCAGACTGCGGAGTGTTGGTGTGACATTGGCGAATTTAGGAACGCCCATGATTGCTCTCGCAGCTGCATTCTGCACGATCTGAAGTTTCCGAACACTTTTCAAAGGTAGCCCCATGTAGAGAGCATTACAGTAGTCGAGCCTCGAGGTGATGAGGGCATGAGTGACTGTGAGCAGTGACTCCCGGTCCAAATAAAATTGCTTTAATTGTTGATTTTAAATTGTTCTGAATTGTTTTTAGTAGTTTTATACTGCATTTTATTTGTATTTGGCAGTGACCCTGGAGTCCTTCAGGAGTTAGGTAGCATACAACTCCCAATCAATAAATAATAAATAGCATCATTTTGAGGGAAGAAGTTGAAAAAGTTTATGTCTAGGATATATAGTAAGGGGTCTGTACATAAAACTAGTTTATTATTAATAAATAATGATTGAAAGTAAACCATGGTGGCACAATGGTTAGAATGTAGTATTACAAGCAAACTGCCCACAGCCAGAAACTTGATTCTGACCCACTCAAGGTTGACTCAGCCTTCCATCCTTCTGAGGTGGGTAAAATGAGGACCCAGATTGTTGGAGCCAATAGGCTGATTCTGTAAACTGCTGAGAGGGCTTTAAAAGCACTGTGAAGCAGTATGTAAGTCCAAGTGCTATTGCTATTACCATGTTTCCCCGAAAACAAGACATTGTCTTATATTAACTTTTGCTCCAAAAGTTGTGCTACGTCTTATTTTCGGGGTGTGCTTTATATTTCTCAAATAAGACAAATTCACAGGCAGAAAAGCTGACACCCCCAAAGAAAGTGTACTGTACGGTACACTGATTACGGTACGGTACCTGTCAGTATGGCACCCACCCACACAAACGACGGCACTTTTATGGTATAACAGTATACTCCCACTATTGCAGCTTCCGGACACCAGAGGAACTACAGTCTACGCACTGTAGTGGAGACTGTAATGGCGGTGAGACAGCAGCAGACTGTGTCTGCTGTACTGGACGGTACAAAGCGATGGAAGGGGCCAGCAGGGGACGCCAAATTATTACGGTACCGCTATGAACAGCTTTGAATGGTACCGTATGTTTTTCCACCGTACCGTATGTAAACTTGACTACGCCTTATTTTCGGGGGGTGCCTTATATTAGCAAATTCTGCAAAACCTCTGACATGCCTTACTTTCAGGGTACGTCTTATTTTCGGGGAAACAGGGTATTGACCAGAGATTTAAAATCTCATCTGACAAGGCATTTTGAGAAGCCTCCGTCTGTAAGGAAAAGCAACCTTTAAAGCCTCAATTCAAAGTCATGGTCTCCCTCCCAAATCGTCCCAGTGTTCCTTTTTCAGGATATTTTGGTGTCTTTTCCACCTGATGGGTTTGCTCGAAGGTCCATAAAGAGACTGTGTTCCTCCACAGTCATCATCTATGTTACCAGGAACCTACCTTGGGTTCCACCAGTGTCATACGGATTTTCTGATGTTGAACGTTGGAAGAATCCAGCACGATACGGACTTTGACCTTGTCAAAGGTGCAGAAAATTGTGCCTTCCACGGTGAGGGAAGGAATCTGGAAAATAAGGGGGGGCGGGGGCGGTGTTGGAATAAAGGTTTATTTTTTTAAACTCCATATCCATACATATATCAATGCATATACCTTACAAACATATCCATAACATACATAGTTGTATGTCTGGCTGATTTCCTTTATTTTCCTATCAACACTTCTATCATTTATTTATTTATTTTATTTATTGGATTTGTATGCCGCCCCTCTCCTTAGACTCGGGGTGGCTAACAACAGTGATAAAATACAGCATATAACAATCCAATACTAAAACAACTAAAAAACCAAACATACATACAAACATACCATACATAAATTGTGAAGGCCTAGGGGGAAAGAATATCTCAATTCCCCTACCCCCAAGGTGGGTTTTAAGAAGCTTACGAAAGGCAAGGAGGGTGGGGGCAATTCTAATCTCTGGGGGGAGTTGGTTCCAGAGGGCCGTGACCGCCACAGAGAAGGCTCTTCCCCTGGGTCCCGCCAAACGACGTTATTTAGTTGACGGGACCCGGAGAAGGCCAACTCTGTGGGACTAACTGGTCGCTGGGATTTGTGCAGCAAAGGCGGTCCCTGAGATAATCTGGTCTGGTGCCATGAAGGGCATATTAATAGGTTATCAGTCTGTATTCATGTTTCTCTTTCTCACTCCCCTCCTGCTCTCTCCATCTCTGCCAACTACCTCCCTTCCCTTCATCCTTCCTTCCTTTCTCTCTCCACCCCACTCTACCTTTCCCAACTACAAGCAGGAAGAGGGAGATTGTGATCCCGCTGTATAGAGCGCTGGTGAGACCACATTGGGAATACTGTGTTCAGTTCTGGAGACCTCACCAACAAAAAGATATGGATAAAATTGAATGGGTCCAAAGACGTTAAAATGGTAGAAGGTCTTAAGCATAAAACTTATCAGGAAAGACTTCATGAACTCAATCTGTATAGTCTGGAGGACAGAAGGAAAAGGGGGGGACATGATCGAAACATTTAAATATATTAAAGGGTTATATAAGGTTCAGGAGGGAAGTGTTTTTAATAGAAAAGTGAACACAAGAATAAGAGGGCACAATCTGAGGTTAGTTGGGGAAAAGATCAGAAGCAACGTGAGAAAATATTATTTTACTGAAAGAGTAGTAGATGCTTGGAACAAACCTCCAGCAGACGTGATTAGTAAATCCACAATAACTGAATTTAAATATGGCTGAGATAAACACATATCCATCCTAAGATAAAATACAGGAAATAGTATAAGGGCAGACTAGATGGGCTATGAGGTCTTTTTCTGCCATCAATCTTCTATGTTTCTAAACTGTAAACGGTAGTTGCGTCTTATAGTCTGGAGCGTCTTATACTCTGAAAAAATATGGTAGTTTTTCCTTTGCAAAAGAAAGTTGTTACCTCATCGTTGAAGACGAGCCTTTCATTTTTCTTGGCCTTCTCTTCAAAGAAAACGGTGCCTTCCAAACCGTATTTGGGGATTAGAACCACAATGGCATTCTTCCTGACAAACAGGATGTAGGCCTCTTCACTGACCTCACCCTTGTTTTTGAAAAACAGCTGGAGGGGGAAAAAAGTGGAAGCGGTTAATTGCACAAGCCTTGTTGACAATGTCCAAAAATAAAATAAAACCCTCCCTTCAAAAAATCTCCCCCTGTGTATTTCTTCACCCAGAGGGTCTTTGGTTGATGGAATTCCCTTCCAGAAGAGGTCATGACAGCTGTCAGCCTGGATAGCTTCAAGGCAGCATTAGACCGATTCATGGATGCCAAGTGTATTGGTGGTTATTGAAACGGATGTCCAACTACCACCTCTATGTTGGGTGAGGCAGGCAGGATTCCCTTGGGTACCATTTGTTGGGGGTCAAGGGAAAGGGAGGGTTTTGCCTTCTCTTTCTGCTCAAGATCCCCATGGACAATTGGTGGGCCACTGTATGACACAGAATGCTCGACTCAATGGGCTTTGGCCCGATTCAGCATAACTCTTATGTTCTTATGTATAATACGCATCCAGCTCTGGTCCAAACCTTTGAAAATGTTGAATTGGCAACAGGACCATCTCCAGACTACTTACCATTCTGCTGACTGACAACAGATTGGTAGTGATAACTATGAACAAGTTATAGTCATAGTTTATTAGATTTGTATGCTGCCCCTCTCCGAAGACACACAAAGATTGCAAGTCCACAGCGCTTGAGCCATCCCCAGGATTCAGATTCCAACAGTCCACTTTTCCTAAACATTCTGGGAGCCGAGAAGAACAAGGGCATGGGGTGAGGTATCATCAATATGCTGATGATACCCAATTATACATCTCCACCCCATGTCCAGTCAACGAAGCAGTGGAAGTGATGTGCCGGTGCCTGGAGGCTGTTGGGGCCTGGATGGGTGTCAACAAACTCAAACTCAATCCAGACAAGACGGAGTGGCTGTGGGTCTTGCCTCCCAAGGACAATTCCATCTGTCCGTCCATTACCCTGGGGGGAGAATCATTGACCCCCTCAAAGAGGGTCCGCAACTTGGGCGTCCTCCTCGATCCACAGCTCACATTAAGAAACACCTTTCAGCTGTGGCGAGGGGGGCGTTTGCCCAGGTTCGCCTGGTGCACCAGTTGCAACCCTATTTGGACCGGGAGTCACTGCTCAGTCACTCATGCCCTCATCACCTCGAGACTTGACTACTGTAACGCTCTCTACATGGGGCTACCTTTGAAAAGTGTTCGGAAACTTCAGATCATGCAGAATGCAGCTGCGAGAGCAATCATGGGCTTTCCCAAATATACTCATGCCACACCAACACTCCGCAGTCTGCATTGGTTGCCAATCAGTTTCCGGTCACAATTCAAAGTGTTGGTTATGACCTATAAAGCCCTTCATGGCACTGGACCAGATTATCTCCGGGACGGCCTTCTGCCGCACGAATCCCAGCGACCGATTAGGTCCCACAGAGTGGGTCTTCTTCGGGTCCCATCAACCAAACAATGTCGTTTGGCGAGAGCCAAGGGAAGAGCCTTCTCTGTGGCGGCCCCGGCCCTCTGGAACCAACTCCCCCCAAAGATTAGAATTGCCCCCACCCTCCTTGCCTTTCGTAAGCTGCTTAAAACCCACCTCTGCCACCAGGCATGGGGGAACTAAGATACACTCTCCCCCTAGGCCTTTACAATTTTATGCATGGTATGTCTGTATGTATGATTGGTTTTTATATAATGGGTGTTAAGTGTTTTTTAGTATTGGATTATACTGTTTTGTTACTGTTGTTAGCAGCCCCGAGTCTGCGGAGAGGGGCGGCATACAAATCCAATAAATAATAATAGTAATAATAAGTGCTCACCTGGGTGTGGAAAGCAATGGAAGCCCTTTGAGCGTACTGAGCCATTTTGTGCCGAAAATTGAGGTTTTTGCACAAATCTGCCAATTTATGTTTGTCAGTGAGGTCAGGGTAAGTACTGTCCACCCCGACAGCAACAGCCAGGAGTCGGTGTACTATAATATCAGCGTATCTGCAATGAGATAAATGAAGAATTTTTCACCGAGAATAACCCACAAATATTGTTTTAGGATATATCACCCCGAAATTAAAAAAAAGTGAGGTTTCACAACAAGGATTTTTCACAGACTGTCAACCCTGAAGCTGACCGGACCAAAGCCATCTTGGCACTTCAATGTTGCCACAATGGACCTGAGGGATAGGGAGGGGGATTTGAGACTAGCTGGGATTTTGTAGCCAAAACAAAATACTTTCTCTTGGGAACCAAGGACATTCTCACACCTGGTGAGGAGGATTGAAGCTACCAGGCAACCAGACAGAGCCGTTGACTGGATCCTGTGACTGACTGTTTTGAGAAAGTGATTTTTTTAAACGTTTAATTAGGTAAATAATGTGGGAACCTTCAGAGTTGGTTTTTACCAGATCTGTGCCAATATGATGTATCCAATAAAGGTGTTCTTTGAGGAATCTACCTGCCTTGGGAGTTTTTCTTGCTATGAGTCTATTATTTGGAACCCTGATAGTCTTTGTGGCTCTTAAGACTCCATGAATAGAAACTAAGACAATTGATAACTGTCCAGAAAACTTGTGTTTGTAAGCAAGTGGTTAGGAAGTGGATAGATACCAGAATGTTCAGCCAGGAACTTAGAAACCAACGTAGATAAAAAATGAAGACGGTTCAGCAGGAACAGGTTTAAGTAATTTTACTCTTCGGTGTATTCAAAATATACTTTCGTCTTCTTCTATTTACAAAATATACTTCACTTTAACTATGTACATAGAAGTATAACAAACCTTACTTATAATAATAATTAATAATAATTTATTAGTTTTGTGTGCTGCCCCTCTCCGCAGACTCGGGGCGGCTCACAACAATAATAATAACAATGTGATAATGTAACAAATCTAATTTTTTTTTTTAAAAAAAGCATCTAAAACCCCATCATCTAAAAAACCATACAACACAAGCATACCATACATAAAACTATATGAGCCTGGGGGAGATGTCTCATAAGTAGCTATTATACTAATTTTGGTTTAACTATCTTACCACCAGTACGCAGCTCAATCTTAATGCTTCAATCAGACCACAAACTAAAACATCAACTAACTATCCAACAAAACCAACAAAAGCACATCCACTGCAAAGGTGCTTTCCTTCTTATAATGCTCTGGCCCAATCAGGTTGCAGCTTAGTCATTGTGACTCAGCGTTATCACTGTTTTACATATTCACAACCTACTTTTACCTTACATGGAATATCACCTGGAACGCTCTCTACATGGGGCTACCTTTGAAAAATGTTCGGAAACTTCAGATCGTGCAGAATGCAGCTGCGAGAGCAATCATGGGCTTTCCCAAATATGCCCATGTTACACCAACACTCCGCAATCTGCATTGGTTGCCGATCAGTTTCCGGTCACAATTCAAAGTGTTGGTTATGACCTATAAAGCCCTCCATGGCACCGGACCAGATTACCTCAGGGACCGCCTTCTGCTGCACGAATCCCAGCGACCAGTTAGGTCCCACAGAGTGGGCCTTCTCCGGGTCCCGTCAACTAAGCAATGTCGCCTGGCGGGACCCAGGGGAAGAGCCTTCTCTGTGGCAGCCCTGGCCCTCTGGAACCAACTCCCCCCAGAGATTAGAACTGCCCCCACCCTCCTTGCCTTTCGTAAACAACTTAAAACCCACCTCTGCCGCCAGGCATGGGGGAATTGAGATCCTCTTTCCCCCTAGGCCTTTACAATTCTATGCATGGTATGTATGTATGTATGTTTGGTTTTTATATTAATTGATTTTTAATCATCAATACCAAATTACTATTGTACACTGTTTTATTGTCGCTGTTAGCCGCCCCGAGTCTCTGGAGAGGGGCGGCATACAAATCCAATAAATAAATAAATAAATAAATAAATAAATATTGTTTATTCTTGACACTAAACAGGGAGATCCAGGGCAATGCATGGTGGGGACAGGGGTTGGATTTCTTGGAGTTCATACCGGAATAACGTTTGGAAGGGGGAGGGTAAGACAACTTCCCTTTCCTATTTTTGTGTAACCTCAAAATAGCAATTATTCACTGGCAAATGAAACCACATCAGGATAGCAAGAGCACTTAGATTTATATACCTCTTCATAGGACAGTGATACCTTGTCTTACAAACTTAATTGGTTCCAGGATGAGGTTCTTAAGGTGAAAAGTTTGTAAGACGAAATAATGTTTCCCATAGGAATCAATGGAAAAGCAATTAATGCGTGCAAGCCCAAAATTCACCCCTTTTGCCAGCCGAAGCACCCATTTTTGCGCTGCTGGGATTCTCCTGATGCTCCCCTTCATGGGAAACCCCACCTCAGGACTTCTGTGTTTTTGCGATGCTGCAGGGGAATCCCAGCAGGGGAATCCCAGCAGGGGAATTTCAGCATCGCAAAAACGAGCTGAAGTCCTCGAAACCCCACCTCCGGACCACTGTGTTTTTGCGATGCTGCAATTTCACTGAGGCTCCCCTCGCTGGGAAACCCCACCTCCAAACTTCCGTTGCCAGCGAAGAGCCCGTTTTTGCACTGCTGGGATTCCCCTGCAGCATCACAAAAACAAGGAAGTCCAGAGGTGGGGTTTCCCATGGAGGGGAGCCTCGGGAATCCCAGCAGCGCAAAAAGGGTGCTTCGCTGGCAACGGACGTCTGGAGGCGGGGCATCCCAGCGGCGGCGGTGGGTTTGTAAGGTGAAAATAGTTTGTAAGAAGAGGCAAAAAGATCTTAAACCCCGGGTTTGTATCTCGAAAAGTTTGTATGACGAGACGTTTGTAAGACGAGGCATCACTGTACTTGGCAACCATCCGTGAGTGGTTTACAGAATCAGCCTACTGCCCCTAACAATGTGGGTCCTCGTTTTACTGATCTCAGAAGGATGGAAGGTTGAGTCAACCTTGAGTCACTCAAAATCGAACTCCTGGCAGTTAGCAAGCCTGTAGTACTGCGTTCTAACCACGGCACAGCCATGTATGTTGTTGCCTTTGGTAAGGCAACAGAGAGATAGGTGGCTAAGAAGCATGCCATATAACTATTTAATTAATTAATTAATTAAACTTGTATGCCGACCACTCCCGATTTGCTATCAAATCAGTTGCGATTTGCTCAGAAGAAAGTCCTAAATCAGCCTTACCTTCTGATTGGAGAGGTGAAATGCGTATATATGGGCGACGCTAAGCCATAATGGTGAAAGTCAGTGTCCATTCCAGAGCAAAAGTACACAGCTTGCATCATGCAGCGGGTGGCTAAGATCCGGAAGAGGGTATTCAGATAGGGGAAAGAAGACAATTCCGCTCTATCGAGGGAGTCGGCCAGGGATTTTGCACAATCGGTCTTGATTTCCAAACCCTACGGCGGAAAAACACAAACTGGGTTTGAGTTTAGTTTGTTTGATTAGCCCACAGGCGGTATCAAAGTGGAGTGAATTTGTAGTGGCTTAGAGGTGCAGCTCTCATTTCACAATCAAGAGGCTATGAGTCCAATGCTAGGTAGCAGCAGATATTTCACTCTCTGGGCACAAAGAGATATTATCTGCTGCGAACTTCACATTGGCAACAGGAAGGGCATCCGGCCAGTAAACACTCAGCTCCATTAAGTTGCCCTGACTCCACCCCAATGCAAGAGTCATTAAGAGGGAGAGGGATAAATAGGGCATATCAAAGTGCAGAGTTCTACACACAAAGTATTACTAAAATCCTATAAAAAAGATTTAAAATTTTATCTTTCAATGAAAGAGAAATAATACACAAGATTTTAGACTGTGCTGAAAGGAACAGACTTACCTTTAAGCTTAAAGATAAAGAAGAGCGCGATTATTATAAAATCTGGGGAAAGTTCTATGAATGGTTGGAAACTAAAAATAACTGAGAAATAATTATTTTTAGATCACTTTTAAAGAAATATATGATGATTTAATTTTAATCTATTAAAGATCCGGATGACGAAATAAGGATTGGTGGCAGCAATGGATAAGGATTTAACACAGAGGTGAAAGGATGAAATTGGATAGTGAGTAAAGGTATCTATGTTTTAATATAGAGAAATGGATATAAGGGAATAGATTTTATATCATTATTTGTAGAGGATATATGTTTAATGAGTAGTTAACTTTAATTAATTTAGCAGAGAAGAGCAAATCACTTTAGTAAAAAGTATAATTTAAGATGTTTAGACTTTCTTTTTGAATGCTTAATGTAACAAAGAAATATTATGTATTATTACTTTAGGCATTGACGCTTGTGTTTTTATTGCATATGTTGTTTTTTATTGTAGGTTGGAGAAAAATAAAGACATTTTTATACCCCCCCACCCCCAAATATTGATGGTGTAATCCAGCAGGAGGAGGCTCGGTTCCTGGTACCCATCAGAGAAAAGCACAGTCAAGCTATTTAGTAAGGCTGTATTACTACTATTCTTCTCATCTTTCCTATTAACTATCTCCTTTTCTACTTATCACTACAACTTTGTTTCTTGTATCTTGATGATTTAAAGTTTTATTTAGCTTCCAAGTATGATTTATCTTGATTGCTTATTTAGTATCCTACCACAGTGTTGCATCTTGTGATATATGATGGATGCATTTTTATGACTGGTCATGATTTCTCACATAGCTTTTGTGTTCATTGAGAGCTTGGGCACCGAAGACAAATTCCTTGGGTGTCCAATCATGCTTGGCCAATAAACAATCCAATCCAATTCTTTCCTATCCTATCCTATCCAATCCATTCCATTCCTCCAAACCAATCCAACCCTACCATACTCTAATTGTATTCTATTGTATTGTATTCTACTCTACCCTATTCTAACTGTGCTGCATCTCCTCTTAAACTACTTCAAAATTAAGAGACTAACCTCAATTGGTGCAACATTTTCTGAGCCCCCTTTCCGAGACAGGAAAGGCCAGCAAGAATTCAGGGAATCCCATTCGCATATTGTTGTGGTTAGCTCTGGCCCAGCTCCTGCCCCAAGGACTGTGGATGTGGGGGGGACATCCACATGCTGCAGGCCTGTTTTGCCCCCCCCCCAGTGGAATCTGCTGATGAAGGCTCCTCTGACCAAGAAGACATGAGTGACAGGGAGGAGGAGAGTGTGGCAGACAGCTCAGAAGGAGATCAATTATCTAGCTCCTCCTTGGATTCGGAACAAGAGTTAATGATACAGCCACGCATGCGGAGAGCGATGCAAAGGCAACAACAACTGAGAGATTATTATCAAAGAAAATAAGGCCACCTGTGGTTGGGTGGGGCTGTGATAATTAGTGAGGCTGCTATAAATAGCAGCCTGTGGGTTTGGCCATTGTGGAGGATTATCTGATCGTTGTGTTTCATGACTGCTTTGCTGACTTTGATCTTTGTGTGCTGATTTTTCCCAGCTTTGAAACTAAACCAGAGCAAAGTGTGTGTCACTTTGTGAAAGAAGGACTGTGAATTGCCTCACAGCTGCAAGCTAAGTATCACAGAACTGATAAGGGACTTGTACAAATTACCAATTTGTTTGGAGACGAGTGCTCTTTGCTATACCAAAAGAGGGCTTAGTTTAAGTGAATTTTCATTATAAAGAACATTGTTTTGAATTTTCAAACGTGTGTGTGTCTGAAATTGTATCTGTGCATTTTTGGGAGGAATCTACCAGAGAGCTCGACAGAACACATATGCGGAGCCTTTCATGCCTTCGTCCCACCAGCGGAAGACTTTCTGGAGATGTCTTGCCTTAGACTTTGCGGCCTTCACCAGGATGTCGTAATTGGAGGGTGGGGGAGCCGGATGCTTCCTCAGCAAGGCGTGTTCTGAAAATTCTTGGTAGATCTTCTGGGCAACTGAGATGTTCGCCAGCAGCATAAACTCTTCCACCATGGAGTTGGTCTCTCTGCAGAAAGGGAAACGGAGACTCGTAAGACCCCCACAAGAAAACAGCCAGCCTTCACCTGATGGATTTCTTTCCCCTAAGGGGAGGAGGAACTGAGAATCAGAATTACTCTAACTGTATCCCCTCTTGTATGCACTCTGGACAATACAAACCATCAAGAGCTGCCCAGACCCAATCAGTGGCACTAATTCCTCCTTTCACAGAACCTCAGTGGCTTAAGGCCATGCCAATCTCAAGATGCCACCCATGAGGGCCTGGGTCTTCTGGTTATCCAGAAGGGTGAAGCACCCTTGCATATTTGCAAATTTATTTATTTATTTATTATTAATTGGATTTCTATGCTGCCGAAGACTTGGGACGGCTTACAAGATATAAAAAACAGTAATTTACAACAAAAATTATTTCAATTAAATTAAAATTACATATCTATATAAAACCCCTGATTATATAAAAAATCAATCACACCCATATATTGTTTTAGAGACCCATCCAGTTTGGGAAAGACAACCCTTAGATAGCTGCTTGTTCTGTTCAAATTCTTGGCCCTCCAAAACTTTTCAGATTGTCCTGTTCATGGGCAGGAAGACAGAAAAACACAGGGAATGGCTGCCATTTAGCAATTTCATTGAGGCTCCCATTTAAAAGCTTTTCCAGCCATCGTGTCTTATGTCAACGATCTTACGACTAAGTATATCCAATCATGCTGTATGGCTGTAGTAGTATTATCATTGTATTCTAAATGTATGGCTACCTCCAATGATGTTGATACCAGAACAACACAAGTGTTACTACAAGAATCATAAAACTGCTCCTTGGACAATAACCACACATGCAATATTCATTGATACCCTTCCTCTTTCAATACTGAATGGGTTTATCCCAATGGCTGGGCTCATATGTCGTACCATGTTGTAAAATTCACAATGACCTGGTTCACGGCTAACATTAAACCATGTTATTGTGTCTTCAGTGTGCCAGGGCCATCCTGAACATCAGCAAGAAATGGCAACCAAAAGATTTAGAACACAGGAACTTGATCCTCCCCATCCAAAATGGAAAAAAAAGCAGGTACTCACTTGAGCTCCTTCGTCTGAAGATCAATTGGATCGTGGGTTTCACTATCAATGTGGAATCGAACCTCGGGTGAAGAAAGAGTTAAAGCCCTAAAAAGAAGATGAACAAAACAAACATTTTACACACAAATAGATACAGAACTCTACCACTGTTGTGGAATGACTCCACCACCCAATTCTGTAGGATCTATTCCAACAGCCCTCCTTCCTTCAGAGACCTGGATTGTCATGGATCCATTCACAAGTGACCCTCTGCCTTGCCAGGCACTTTTGTGGCCAAACCTCAATATCAGCAAAACAGATCTAGAGATGAGCTCTTGGTTGGCTTCTCCATCTTTTTCAGAAATCCCATTAAGGCCAGACTTTGGCATCATACATCAAATACATGTTTCTCCTTTCAACTGTGAATCCCAGAACATCATCATGGCTGGGCCCATGATACATCTCAAGAGGAATGAACTTATTTCCACTGCTCTAATCACAGTAGAAATGCCCAGAGAGCTCTTAGGAAATTCAGTTCTGCATCTTAAAACCCTACCTTTCCTTTCCTTCCCCTAACCCTTTCCTTTCCTCTTTCTTTCTTTCTTTCCTTTCCCTCCTTTTACTTTCTTTTACCTTCAGTTACTTTCCTCCCTTTTTTCTTTTACTTTCCTCCCCTTTTTTCTCCACCCCTCCTCTCTCCTTTCCCTTCCCTTCCTTTCCTTCCCCTCCTTCTTTTCCTTCCCTTTCATTTCTTCTTCCCCTTCCTTTCCTCCTTTCCCTTTCCTTCCTCTCCTCCTTTCCCTTTCCTTCCTTTCCTCCTTTCCCTTCCCTTCCTTCCCCTCCTTTTCCTTTCCTTCCTCTTCCCTTCCCCCTTTCCTTTTCCTTCCCTTACTTCTTTTACTTTCCTCCCCTTTCTTTCCCCGTCCCTCCCCTATCCTTCTTTCCCTTCCCTTTCTGCTTTCCCTTTCCTTTTCTTCTTTCCCTTCCTTTCCTTCTTTCCCTTCCCCTCTTTTCCTTCTTTCCCTTTCCTTCCCCTTCTTTTCCTTCTCTTAAATTCTTTCCCATTCTTTCCTTTCCACTTCCCTTTCTTCTTCCCTTCCCTTTCCCTTACTTCCTTCCCCTCCTTCTTTTCCTTTCCCTTTCTTTTTTCCCTTTCCTCCTTTCCCTTCCCCTCTTTTCCTTCTTTCCTTCTTTCCCTTTCCTTCCCCTTCTCTTATATTCTTTCCCATCCTTTCCTTCCCTTCCCCCTTCCCTTTCTTCTTTCCTTTCCCTTCCTTCCCCTCCTCTTTTTCCTTTCCTTCCCATTCTCTTCCTTCTTTCCTTTCCTTTCCCTTACTTCCTTCTTTTACTTCCTTTCCTCCCTCCACTTCTCTCCCCTTCCCTCCCCTTCTGCTGGCAAATGCCAGTCAGGTCCCAAAGATTGCAACGTGTCAAGAAAGAAAAACTGTTTTGTGTTATATGCAGCCTGAACTACTTACCCATTTTCTCGCCGACCTTTCTTAAGGATTTTGGCCAACCTGTTCAGCCCACGGAGACTCATGGTAATGTCATCCTTCAGTGTGGCAGAGTCTATTTTCATTTGGGCCTCTGCATAGGTAAGTGAAGCCTTCAAAGAATAAGCAAAGGAAAACAAGGAATACGGGGGAAGGAGGAGAGTCTCCAAAGGAAACTGATTTAAATGTGGAAAAAGTCCAGCATGAGATTTCTGATATCGGCTTGAGACTTCATAGCCCAAGGCTGTTGAATGTATGATTGGAGAAAACAATTTGTGTTATTTGTGTTACACAAATAGGTGTTGCTTTCTTGTCTACCAAAACAATGTTATATCTATGGAACAGAAATTTACTGCTTTTTAAAATAAAAGCAAATGTAAAAGGTCTGACTCATAAAGAACAATGCGTATAAAAAATAACCAAACTTCTTTTCTGGTTCTCCCCTACCACAGCTTAATGATTTCCTTTTGAGTAAAATAATTTCAATTTGTGAAGGGCATTTTCACAGTTTGCAATCTAGATTTGAATGCAGAACATTCTGTATTTTAATGTTATTAATATCCACTTTAATGAATGCCAAGCTCCTTTCAGAGTTGATCAAGAGCCCAACATCAATTTTCTGAGCATCTGAGGTTTTCTAAACAGCCCCAGACGTTTTAAACCCTACCTTGGAATTAATGACACTTTTTGTAAATCTGGTCGCCAAGATTTCAGCGTTCTGGTTCATTTCCCAAATACACGAAAAGGCAAACCTAAGGAAAGGAAGAGAGAGAAAAGAGATAGTGACCAAAAAGGAAAGCACACCGTAAGGTGTTCACTACATTCCCTACTACAATGTCTTCTAACCACCAAGCACTGGTGGGTTTTGGGGCCTCTGGAGGAAAAGCAGCCATCGGGACTGGCCTACACTGTTAACGAAACTGCTTTGAGTTGTAGGGGCAGTACTGAAGGCTCCTTCTGTTAACTGCCGGCTGCCTGCAGTTTGGCAGTTCGAATCTCACTGGCTCAAGGTTCACTCAGACTTCCATCCTTCCAAGGTGGGTAAAATGAGGATCCAAATTGTTGGGGGGAAATAAGCTGTCTGTAAACCGCTTAGCAGGGGCTGAAAAGCACCCTGAAGCGGTACATACTGTATTTTTGGAGTATAAGACGCACCTTTTTCCTCCCTAAAAGAGGCGTGCGTCTTATACTCTGACTGTAGCTTTTTTCCCCCAGCTCTAATTAGCTGCTAACAATCTTCCCAGCTCTTACCTTGCAGTCTCTTTCATTGTTTTTCTCTGCAGAGAATGTTTTCCAAGCCCTAAGTCTTTGCAGGCTTTTTTCATTGCTCTAACTTGCGCCAAATAAGTTTCTTTCCAGCCCTAACCAGGTGCTAACAATGTTCCCAGCTCTTGCCAGCTTGCAAGCCCTTTTATTGTTACTCTCTCCGAATAAAGTTTTTTTTAAAAGCCCTAACCAGAGGATAAAATAATGTACTGGCTAAGGACAATAGCCAGATGAATACCTGATAAGCAGATTCTTTTCTCTATTTTCCTCCCCAAAAACAGGTGCACCTTATATTCCGGTGTATCTTACACTCCGAAAAATACGGTAAGTCTAAGTGTAGTTGCTATTGCTTCTGTTGGCTTTTCTCGGTTAGCTATGCTATGAAACCTTCGACAATACCGAGCAGAGAATTTTAATAGAGCGTGGATGTGTGATAAAGCCAAGACACAGATTTAGTTAAATAAGTATTATTTACATATAAACAAAATATAAACAATTCAAAATATGCACTTAGCAAATACAGAGCAAAACAGAATATAGATAAGAAGCAGAAAGCTAAAATATAATATAGATAAAGCACAAAGCTTATACAATACAGATAAAGCACGCAGCTTCTACAAGCACAGAGCTTAGACACGACTCACTCGTCTCAGGCAAAAGTAAAGTAACAAGGAAGTGACTGGGTAAAATCATGAGCTTTTATAGCTTCAATGACGAAATAGCCTTGAACATTAACTCTTCAAGTAAATGTTAACTCTTTGAGTGCACATTAACCCTTTAAGTACAAGTTTGGTACAATTTACAATATGCAGTTTATAATGGCAATCCCTAACACACATGTACCCTATACTAACAGCTTCCAATCCACAAAAGAATGGGATAATCAACAGCTCTTTGACATTTACCTGTCCACATTGCACCTCAGTGAACATAAGTTGGAACTCAGCAGTTCGGGAACCATATCAATTCTCTGCAAGAAACAGAAAATGGCGTTATGGTTTCTGGACACTTCTAAAACGAGCTGACCAAGTTGGTCATGGCAAGCACAAAAGGTTCGCCAGGCTTCAAACGTAGAACCGCACAGGGAGAACAGAAGCTTTGCCTTCTGGCTTGCTCAAAGAGGTGGGGCAGGAGACCCACGCTGCTAACGAGAGAAGGGAAAGAACTGTCCAAAATTTACCTTTTCACACAGATACACGGTGGTTCCCCTTTTAGCTGATTCTTGGTCCAGAGCATTTCCTGGTCTGATGAAGTGGCTGACATCTGCGATGTGCACGCCAACCTAGAGAGAGAGGGGGGGGGAGAGGGTGTCTTTACCATTTAGGAAAGTTGGCACCTTTCCCCGAATTTCTGACTGAGCATCTTGTGAAGTTATTTTCCTCTGTTATCTTTTCCAACAGGTTTGGTGGCCCAGTGGCTAGAATGCAGAACTGCAGGTGTAACCACTACGCCACCCCAGCTCTAGCGGCACAGTGGTTAGAATATAGTATTGCAGGCTGACTCCGTCCACCACCAGGAGTTCGATCCTTACCAGATTGTTGGAGGCCATAGGCTGATGCTTAGAGAGGACAGTAAAGCACCATGGAGCGGTAAGTCTATTGCTATTGTTACCTGTTAATCTTCAGGAACTACTAAGCTTAACTATGTTTCATTTATTTATTTATTATTATTATTATTATTATTATTATTATTATTATTATTATTATTATTATTTATTTGATTTGTATGCCGCCCCTCTCCGAAGACTCGGGGCGGCTAACAACAATAAAGAAGATAATGTAACAAATCTAATATTAAAAATAATCTTAAAAAACCCCAATTTAAGAGACCAATCATACAAACAAGCATACCATGTATAAATTCTATAAGCCTACGACTTACGTTAGGATACCGGGACGTTTTAGGCCACCCGTCAATAGCCACAATGATTCTTTGCAACAGCAGGGATCACAGCTGTAGGCTTTCTAAAACAGCAGGAAAGCTTACCTTACTGATTGGCTGCTGAGTAATGATAACTTGTATAGGAGTTGTAGGAGGGTTTACTCTCACTCCTAGTTTTAGCCTGTATGTATTGGGTTTGTTTTTATGTGTTTTTATTGCTACAATGAAGTGAGAACTTTTCTACCTTGGAGCTTGTCCAGGATATAATACCCCCACAAAAAAAGAAGGGCTCCATAAAAAGATGAAAACAGAGGGGTCTTTCAAAGACCCGCAGAAATGACTTGCCTCCAAGTTTCCATTTTCCAGCTCCCTGCAGTGCAACGCGTCGTCGATATCGGTACAGCCAGGAGGGTCCACGCTGCAAACACACAGTTGCCTCAAGTCCTCTCTCTGCTTCATATCCTGAAATTTCATTTTCAACAACAGAAGAGAGTGTCTGTAGTGTTAGTTGGTACAGGGTACATGTTTGTTAGGGTTTGCCACTTTAAACGTGTACTGTCACTTTAACTGTTAAATATTCTAGGCTGGTTTGCCATAAGAGGGCGCCAGTACTCCTTCCCTCAAATGACGCTGTGACGCTCATTTCTGCTCAGTCATTTTTACTTTGCCTTGATGGGGGGAGTGTATTTGCTTAGTGCCTATGCTATTGTATTTGCTTAGTGCTTATCATCTTGTATTTGCTTAGTGCTTCTTATGGAATGCTTCTATTTTTTGTCTATATGTAAATAGTACTTATTAAGCATAACTAAGTTTGTATCTTGTTTCTTTGGCTTTATCACTTTGGCTTTAAAAACAATTGCTGCCAACCTGCCTTCCATTGAGGACCTGTATACTGCATGAGTCAAAAAGAGGGCGGGGAAAATATTTACTGACCCCTCACATCCTGGACGCAAATTGTTTCAACTCATACCTTCAAAACGTCACTACAGAGCACTGCACACCAAGACAACTAGACACAAGAATAGTTTTTTCCTGAACACCATCACTCTACTAAACAAATAATTCCCTCAACACTGTCAGACTTTCTACTAAATCTGCACTTCTATTCTACTAGTTTTTCTCATTATTCCTTTCACCCATTTCCTCCCATGTTGACTGTATGACTGTAACTTGTTGCTTATATCCTAAGATTTTCATTAATATTGCTTCTTCATTGCTTATTTGACCCCTATGACAATCATTAAGTGTTGTACCACATGATTCTTGACAAATGTATATTTTATTTTATGTACGCTGAGAGCATATGCACCAAGACAAATTCCTTGTGTGTCCAATCACACTTGGCCAATAAAAATTCTATTCTATTCTATTCTATTCTATTCTATTCTATCACACACCCACGCTCTGTTAAAATTTTCTACTCAGTGTATGTCGAAGGTCTCATAGCCTAGCTATACCGAGACATACCAACAGTGTTTAGGAAAGCTGGCAACTTTCCCCGAATTTCTGACTGCGCATCGTGTGAGAAATGAAAAGGAAGGGAGACTAGTATAGATCTGTTCGGGCTCTTTGGCTCTCTTCAGCTCGACATACCCTTGGCGGGATTTGAACCAGTAGACCTCTG
Source organism: Erythrolamprus reginae (assembly GCF_031021105.1). Lineage (NCBI taxonomy): Eukaryota > Metazoa > Chordata > Lepidosauria > Squamata > Dipsadidae > Erythrolamprus > Erythrolamprus reginae. Next base: position 126,488,726 of record NC_091953.1, on the reverse strand, counting down.
CCTGTTTTTCGACAGAACAACAAACATATATATGTATATACACTGCTCAAAAAAAATCAAGGGAACACTTAAACAACACAATATAACTGCAAGTAAATCAAACTTCTGTGAACTCAAACTGTCCACTTAGGAAGCAACACTGATTGACAATCAATTTCACATGCGGTTGTGCATATTCAACTTTGTAAAGAACAAAGTATTCAATGAGAATATGTCATTCATTCAGATCTAGGATGTGTTCTTTGAGTGTTCCCTTTATTTTTTTTGAGCAGTGTGTGTGTGTATGTATGTACATTTATATATATGAATGTATATATGTGTGTGTATGTATGTATATATGTATATGTATGTATGTATATATGGGTTGGGCCTAGAGGCAAAAAGGAGCTGTGACGTTCCTTCAATATACCTGGGTGATCCGACATAAAAAAACATATAGCCCCTCCCTGGTACAGAGCTGAAGGGATCAGGTCTGGTGGCCTAGAGGTTAATTCTCTGCCTTACAAGGCAGAAGTTGCCGGATCAAATCCCAGTAAGGGTGTGGCTAGCTGATGAGGCCAGAACAAGGCCGAAATGGTGCCATCCTAGTCTCCCTTAATTTTAAAAATTCAGCAAAAAACATGTGATACGTATATAAGTATATGTATACACACAAACACACACTTTAAAAGCCCCAACATTCTTCCAGGGACTGAAAGAAAATTAAAGTAGTTATGTAAACCCTACTCAAAGAGAAAAATGCAACTTAGAACAAACAATTACTGTGGAGCACAACAAAGACAAGAATAAATGAAAATGGTACACCCCCTTTCACCCCACCCAAAGGGTCTTAAGTTAACATGCTGTTCTGCAATTACAATACACAACAACTGCTAACTCTAAGAGGGAGATGCTAAACAGACATAAATTTCATGCTATTGGTAGAAGACATATAAACTAAAAATCAATGGCGCTGAACGATGAATTTCACTTTATTTTGCATGAAGATGGAAGAATAACTATTCTCTATCTAAACATGGGAAATAAAACACATTTCTTCATTCTTACAGACTTCATTTCTTGGGAAAAAACATCGCAGTAGGGCTTGTGATGGAATAAACTTGTAATGGGTGATGCTAAAAGCAGTGGTGGGTTTGCTGGCAAGGAGAATGTGCCCCTACCTCGTCAGTGATGCTCCAGGGCATCTGGGGTAGGAAACTAAGAACCGCTTGAGAAAAGGGCTGATGAGGAACATCGTGTTCAAGTAGCAAGACTTCGGTCTCCGTCTCCTTATCGCCAGCTGCTCCCAAATTCTTTACAAAATGTCCCTAAACCAATGTACAATTTAATCAGTGCAATGGGAAAAAGAAGATTTGGGAGAAAGAAAGAAAAAAAACCCAAACCAGAATAATAAAGACAATTGGCAGAATAGTATTTCTTAAATCTTCTGACAGTTTCCTACTCAAAAAAATTAGCAAGTGTAACAATCGTTAGAGCAAGTGTAAACTTTTGCTTGCCAGCCAAAGCTTCTTCTACTTCCACTTGCAAAGGGTCAAGGTTAACAACCGTGGTGGTGCAGCGGTTAGAATGCAGTATTGTAGGCAAACACTGCCTGCAGCCAAAAGTTTGGTTCTGAACTGGCTCAAAGTCGACCCAGCCTTCCATCCTGGTAAAATAAGAACCCATATTGTTGGGAGGGGGGTGGGGGTGGGGAAATAGGCTGACTCTGTACATTGCTTAGAGAGGGCTGTAATAGCAAATAAGTGCTATTGTGAGGGAGGGAGGGAGGGAAGGAAGGGGGGGAAGGAAGGAGGGAAGGAAGGGGGGAAGGAAGCAAGCAAGGAAGGAAGGAAGGAGGGAAGGAAGGAGGGAAGGAAGGAAGGAAGGAAGGGGGAAGGAAGCAAGGAAGGAAGGAAGGAAAGAAGGAAGGGGGGAAGGAAGGAAGGAAGGAAGGAGGGAAGGAGGGAAGGAAGGTAGGTGGTGAGATTTGAACTGCTGAACTACATCTGAAATAACCTGCAGTGCTGCACTATAACCACTGCGCCACCCCAGCTCTAGCGGCACAGTGATTAGTAGTGACACAGTGGTTAGAATATAGTATTGCAGGCTGACTCCGTCCACCACCACTAGTTCGATCCTTACCAGATTGTTGGAGGCCATAGGCTGATGCTTAGAGAGGGCAGTAAAGCACCATGGAGCGGTAAGTCTATTGCTATTGTTATCTGTTAATCTTCAGCAACTACTAAGCCTAACTATGTTTCATTTATGACTTACATTAGGATACCGGGATGTTTTAGGCCACCCATCAATAGCCACAATGATTCTTTGCCCTTCGAGGACAGAAGCCTGCCTGGTTTCTATCCGAATTCGAGGAATTCTTCGGTCAGCTGGTGTGAATAGATGCCGCCTGGCCTGGCAAGGGAAAAGACCATGGCTTTTATTACAATTAAGAATACAGTCACCAAATCAAAGGTGTAACCATCTTTGTTCCTACTGTCAGAGTTGGAAATGTAGAGTATACCAGTCACTAGACAGTTTTCTTAATAAAGACATTACAGCAGGAGTTCTTTCTTCAGAAGGTTCTTTTACTTCTTCAGTAGTAGTATCAAAAACTATTTATATTACTATTTATGTACTATATTACATGTTGTGGTTCAGCCTGAGGCTGCTCAGGGACCAGCTGTGTCTCTGCTGGCTCCATGCCCGGAGGAGGATGACAGCGCAGAGGAGGGGGCTGAACAGTCGGAGGGGGGAGAGGAAAATCAGGAGTGGGATGAAGGAGAACAGCATGAGAGCCCCGGGGGGGGGGGGGGGGGGGCTCTCCCCAGCCAGTAGCTTGGAGTCATTAGGTGATGACGCACAAGCTGTCATTGACATGAGACAGCGACGTTCAGAGCAACGAAAGGAGCAGTTAAAGAGATATTTTCACCATTGAAGTAGAAACAGCTGGGTTTGGGTGTGGTCCTCATCAGCAGGGTTTAAAAGGCAGGCAAGCCCTTTAAGCCATGTGGAGTGTTATCAGTTTGGAGTTGCGTTATCCTGTCTTGTTTCTCGGCGTCTCTGTTCCTGGCTTGTGGCCCAGCAGCTTTGGAAAATCCGTGGGAGGTGTAGGTCTGCTATCTACAGCTTTGGCTTGGCAGCAAGAATTCTGTATTGCTGCATGGACTTTTGGCCTTCATGATTATATCTGAAGATACAGCATTTTCCTGTTTGTAAGCACATTTTCTGTTACCTGTGTTTTTCTTGAATTTTATAAAACTGCCTTTGCCTTTTACCAGTGTGTCTGGCTTCTCTTTTTGGGTTGGTATTGGCTTCTGGAGTGACCCAGACAGAACAATTACACAACAAACTACAGTGATCCCCCGATCATTGCGAGGGTTCCGTTCCAGGACCCCTAGCAATGATCGGGTTTTAGCGAAGTAGCGCTGCGGAAGTAAAAACACCATCTGCGCATGCGCAGATGGTGTTTTTACTTCCCAGCAGCGAGGAGCCGAAGATTGGGGTTTCCCCCCCGCCCACGCAAACTCTTCGCTGCTGCCGCGCCCGCCGCTCGCCCGCCCTTCGCCCGGCCACCCGCCGTTCGCCTCGCTGCTCGCCCGGCCACCCGGGTTCGTTTGGCTTCGGGACATGCCGGCGGCGACGTTTTAAAACAGCCGCGCGGCTGTTTTAAAACGTCGCCGCCGGCATGTCCCGAAGCCAAACGAACCCGGGTGGCCGGGCGAGCAGCGAGCGAACGGAGGGTGGCCGGGCGAAGGGCGGGCGAGCGGCAAACGGCGGGCGAGCCAGGCGAACGGCGGGTGGCCGGGCGAACGGCGGGCGAGCGGGTGCTGGGGGGGGGCTTCGCCCTCCCGCCAGCAAGAGGGGGAAGACCCAGGGAAGCCGCCCAGCAGCTGATCTGCCCGGCGCCATCTACGCATGCGTGCCCATAGAAAAAAAGGGCGCGCATGCGCAGATGGTGTTTTTACTTCCTGGTTAAAAAATCGCCATATTGCCATTTCGCAATGATCGGGCTCGCAATACCCCGGGGATCACAGTACTATGCTAAACACCTGACTACATTATCACAGCAAACCACGTCAGAACCACACAGATCCATAACAGACCACACCAAAACATACCCATACAAAGGTGTATTACAATATATACAAGTATTGACCAATCAGGTCATAGAACAGATTGCATCATTCTGACTCAGCATTCCCTCTACTTTACAGTAATTAAAGCATTTCTGCTGATACCTACCTCTTTAATGTGTGATTTAGACAGCATGCCACAATAAGGCCTCCAATTTCTTTTGATAATCCCCACAACTTTGCCTGTTGGTCGTAGCATTGCCGTGTTCGCTGAAGTCTTTGGCTAAGGGTTTAAGAACACATAGCTGCAATTGAGAGTCGTGTGGACAAACGGGCAGTCGAATCAGCTACAAGTCTATATCCACGTTCCCCTCTCCAGTTGTAAAAAATGGTATCCCTTGTAACATCTGCACTTCTGTTATTGCTTTTTAGAACGGATGTTGGCTGGCAATGAAATACAACCTTCATTAATGGAAAAACCACTCGTGTCTTCCGCTAAACAGGCTTCAATCGTAGCCTGATTACAACAGAGAAACTTTACAAAATATTTCCCAGCATTTCTCACATAAAGCTGGATTTGGGGATTCCTTCAACCACTGAGGAACCAACCAATCGGCCTACTATGGTAGGAAAGGCAAGAACTCCAGGTTAGCAAGGCTACTGTGACATCATCTGCAACAGTTACATGCATCTGAGAACCCAGGTCAGGGGTCAGCAACCTGCGGCTCTGTAGCCGAATGTGGCTCTTTCATGCCTCTGCTGCAGAGGGTTTAAAGCTGCAGACCCCTGCCCTAGTCTTTGAACACAACCACCAATGCACAATTCCTCTTGCAAGAACGTAAAGGGAAAGCACAGAAGCAAAGAACGCCATACCTCGTTTTGAGCTTCCTCTTCTTTTTCGATATCCTCTTCCTCGTTCTTGGTCTCATCGTCAAGCAGAACCACCGACGATGGAGCAGCCCAGGCGTCCTTGGACAGCAGTTGCACGGCTACGATATCCTCATGCACAGCACGATTTAAGTGCTTAAGCCCTTGTATTATTATCTGAATGGATAGTAAGCGATCAGATTTAGGCACCTACAGCCATACAGAAAGTACCATCACAACTGAGCCTCAAATTTCTGCTGCTTAAGCAGAATTTCACAGCCAATCAATATATCAAACCAACCTCTTTTTCTTCGTCATTGCCATGAATCCAAACTGTTGCTTCCAAGTAATTGTCTCTGCTAGCTCTGAAGGTGCCTTGAAGGTAAAGGCCAGACTTAATGCCCTGCTGCAGTTTGCTGAGCGGGAGATGCTCGGGGAAAAGGGTCTTGCTGCTTTCAATTTCATTCTGTAATATAATTTTAAAGTGAGAATTAGTGAATCGATATTAATTTAAAGTAAGGAAGTCAATTCTATTATAAATACATAAGAAATTAAGACTTAAAAGTATGGATTGGCAACAGTTGTCTTTCTTTTTGAATTTTTTGGTTATAATGCTAAATATGTGGATTTGGTTTTTTTTACCTTTTTATTTTTATTAATTAGGAGAAAGTTATATAAGGATTTTTATTTTTAAAGAAAAATGTATAAGAAGGGGGAGTAGGCCTGATGGTTTATTTAGAATTGTAAGATCATAATGATAAAAAGGGCTATTGCTAACATGTTGTAAGCCGCCCTGAGTCTAAAGAGAAGGGCGGCATAAAAATTGAATAAATAAAATTCAATAAATAAAATTCAATAAATAAATAAATAAATAAATAAATAAATGAAGTTAGTTGGGGGAAAGATCAAAAGCAATGTGAGAAAATATTATTTCACTGAAAGAGTAGTAAATCCTTGGAACAAACTTCCAGCAGACGTGGTTGGTAAATCCACAGTAGCTGAATTTAAACATGCCTGGGATAAAGATATATCCATTGTAAGATAAAATACAGTATAAGGGCAGACTAGATGGACCATGAGGTCTTTTTCTGCCGTCAGTCTTCTATGTTTCTAATAAATAAATAAATAAATGAATGAATGAATGAATGAATGAATGAATAAATAAATAAATATTGAGTTACCAATGTTAAAAAGAAATTCATGGTGAATTTAAAATTAGAGGTCAAGGTTTGGGAGTATGATATGTACCGAAAGTAAATAGTTTGGAACTTGAAATTTATTTTTTGGATTATAGGAGAATCACCCAGAAAGTAATGAACCACAATTTTTTTCTCAGCCTACAGTAATGGTACGAATGCGAAACTTAAGATATACATTATTTGAATTGTCAGGAGTGCATGTGTAAATTTTGCATTTCTTCAGACAGATAGCGTAGCTGCAGCAGGGTTTTGAAATGAAGTCTGTAAGTGATGTATGTTACAAGCAGTGTGTCGTCATTGAATTTCTCACTGCGGAGAAAGAAACTGTTGGGAACATTCACAAACGTTTGTCTACAGTTTATGGAGAATCTGCAGTGGACAGAAGTACAGTTAGTCACTGGGCATAGAGCAGGGGTGGGCAATTAATTTTGCCATGGGGCAGCATAAGAAATTGGGATGGTTTTAGAAGGCCGGACTAATATAATTAACTCAGTTCTATCCAATATTGTAAAGACCCAGACCTTGGCCTGACCTAAACACCCAGACCCACTCTACAGACCCCTAATTGTTTGCTTTACGGCAACACGGTGCATCACAGTCACTGCGCTGGAGTGTTTGCGTGGTTTCTGTGCTCGGCCGCTCTAGGTAGGAGGTCAGGGTCCATTCCAGTGCAAGGATGAAAGAGCTCACCGCGTCTGCCGGAACTCTTCCGGTTCCTGCTTTCTTCATGATTCATCAAGAAAGCAGGACCCGGAAGAGTCCCGGCAGACGCGGTGAGCTCTTTCATCCTCGCACTGGAGCGGGCCCCCACTTCTGCGGACCAGTCACAGATAACAGGCGGGCCAGTCACAGACAGCGGGCGGGCCAGATGCGGCCAGTGGGCCGCCCCTTGCCCAGGTCTGGCATAGAGGTAAGGCCATTAGAAGATGGTTCAGCAGAGCTCCAAGACTTTGTGACTAGAACAAGGAATGGTACTAACAGGGCATACACGCCCTTGTGTCTTGCTGGAGGAAGGCCATAGAGTGGGTCAGAGATTATGTGGAAAAATAGGGAGTGTAGAAGAAACATAATTCTTTCTTTTGTGTAAGTTTCATTGTGTTCAATAAATAATTGTTGAAGAAAAAAAGTGTGGCGCATTACTTTCTGGGCGACCCTCGCATATGACTGACTAACGAAATACTGTTTTTATTGTAACATGAATAGAAGGTATTTTACAATGTACTGAAAGGAAGAGGGAGATTGTGATCCCACTATATAGAGCGCTGGTGAGACCACATTTGGAATAGTGATCCCCCGATTATCGCGAGGGTTCCGTTCCAAGACCCCTCGCGATAATCGATAACTCGCGATGTAGCGGCACGGAAGTAAAAACACCATCTGCGCATGCGCGCCCCTTTTTCCATGGCCGCACATGCGCAGATGGTGGAGTTTGCCGCACATGCGCAGATGGCCGCACATGCGCAGATGGCGGCGGGGAAGACCCTTCGGCCGCCCAACAGCTGATCTGCTCCGCAGCGCGGCAGCAGCAAGGAGCCGAAGATGGGGTTTCCCCGTTGCCCAGGCAACGGGGAAACCCCATCTTCGGCTCCTCGCTGCTGCCGCACTGCGGAGCAGATCAGCTGTTGGGCAGCCGAAGGAACCTTCCCTGGGTCTTCCCACCGCCCAGGCAAAGGGGAAACCCCAAGATCGCTTGCCGCTTGCCCGTTTGCCCGCCCGCCTGGCTGCTCGCTTGCCGCTTGCCCGTTCGCGCGCCCGCCTGGCTGCTTGCTTGCCGCTTGCCCGTTCGCCCGCCCGCCTGGCTGCTCGCTTGCCGCTTGCCCGTCACCCGCTCGCCCGGCCGCTCGCTTGCCGCTTGCCCGTTCGCCCGCCCGTCCGGCTGCTCGCTTGCCGCTCGAGAGCAAGAGGGGGAGAGATAGAGAAAGAGAGAGAAGGAAAGAAAGAGATGAGAGAGGGAGGAAGAGAGTGTGAGAGAGGAAGAAGCAAGATAGAGAAAGAGAGAAAGAAAGATGAGAAAGGAAGGGAGTGACGTCATCGGGTGGAAAAATCGCGATATAGCCTTTCGCAATGATCGGGATCGCGAAACTCGGGGGATCACTGTACTGTGTTCAGTTCTGGAGACCTCACCTACAAAAAGTTATCGACAAAATTGAACGGGTCCAAAGACAGGCTACAAGAACGGTGGAAGGTCTTAAGCATAAAACGTATCAGGAAAGACTTAATGAACTCAATCTGTATAGTCTGGAGGGCAGAAGGGAAAGGGGGGACATGATCGAAACATTTAAATATGTTAAAGGGTTAAATAAGGTTCAGGAGGGAAGTGTTTTTAATAGGAAAGTGAACAGAAGAACAAGGGGGCACAATCTGAGGTTAGTTGAGGGAAAGATCAGAAGCAACGTGAGAAAATATTATTTGACTGAAAGAGTAGAAGATGCTTGGAACAAACTTCCAGGAGACGTGGTTGGTAAATCCACAGTAACTGAATTTAAACATGCCTGGGATAAACACATATCCATCCCAAGATAAAATACAGGAAATAGTATAAGGGCAGACTAGATGGATCAATCTTCTATGTGTCTATCTTTCTATGAAAAAGTTAGTATGGAAGTAAAAATAAAAAATTTATACCCGGAAAAAAACATTCATTCTGTTAAGAGAGATTTGTGCACAAAATGTCCCTTGCAGCATTGCAACTAATAAATGCATTTCAGGCCTGCATTTTAGCCCCTCAGACTGTAGGCCGTATTCAGCTGCTATCTTTCAACACGGGAGCAGGAAAGATGGGCTTTTCAGCCTCCTTATATGGACCCGGACCCCATTGCCAAAATTTAGGAGAACAAAAATTAACACTGGAAGTTCAAAACATACCTCTTCTTCATTCAGGCAGGCAAGCCGATCCATAAGCTCGGGATGGCCACTTAGGCTCTTTATGTATTCTTCGCCTAAAAAAAAGCCCAAAATTTGCATTTTGAGAAATCTAGAGAGATTTTCAGCCATCCAGGTCGTGGTTGTTCCAAAGGTCCCTTTTTTTCCAGTAGGCAACTAGACTTCCTTATTTTTTCCTTTGAAGACGTATCGCTTCTCAACCGAGCGTCTTCACCTTTGACGCCACAGCAGTCTGCAAGGAATATAAATCCTTCCATTCTCCCACTGTCCTGTCAAAGCTGAAGAAGCTTCATGGATGAGAAGTAAAACGTCTTCAAAGGGAAAAAAACAAGAAAGTACAACTGGCTTCTGGAAAGAAAAAAAAAAGCATTTTTGAGTTACTTCGTTTATTTTATTTTGTTTATTTATTTAAGATATTTCTATGCCGCTCAACTCCCGAAGGACTCTGGGCGGCTTCCAACATATAAACATAATTATAAAACAGTAAAAACAGATTCTAAAACAATTAATAACCCCAATTAAAATACACACACTTAACCTAACATAATCCCAGGCCTGCCGGAACAGCCAGGTTTTACAGCTTTGCGGAAAGCTGGCGAGGTGGGGAAAACATGAATCTCCGCAGGCATTTGGTTCTATAGGGTTGGGGCCACAACAGAGAAGGCTCCCCCCTGGGGACCCGTCAGCCGAAATTTTGAGAAATGTCACTTTGAGAAATGAAGATCATTTACGCAGCAGGAAGTTTCCTTAAGGGAGAACAGAGAGCTGTGGGGAATAAATGAGATTCCAGCACACATTTATCATTTGAAAGAAATAATGCATGGATAGACACTAGGAAGTTAGGCCAAAGGGATACTACCTGTTCTGTGGGTATGGCAGGGGAAGGATATTGCAAAATCCCCATTCCCTCCCCACTCCAGGGGAAAGATACTGCAAAATCCCCATTCCCTCCCCACTCCAGGGGAAGGATACTGCAAAATCCCCATTCCCACCCCACTCCAGGAAAAGGATACTGCAAAATCCCCATTCCCTCCCCACTCCAGGGGAAGGATACTGCAAAATCCCCATTCCCTCCCCACTCCAGGAAAAGGATACTGCAAAATCCCCATTCCCTCCCCACTCCAGGGGAAGGATACTGCAAAATCCCCATTCCCTCCACACTCCAGGAAAAGGATACTGCAAAATCCCCATTCCCTCCCCACTCCAGGGGAAAGATACTGCAAAATCCCCATTCCCTCCCCACTCCAGGGGAAGGATACTGCAAAATCCCCATTCCCACCCCACTCCAGGAAAAGGATACTGCAAAATCCCCATTCCCTCCCCACTCCAGGGGAAGGATACTGCAAAATCCCCATTCCCTCCCCACTCCAGGAAAAGGATACTGCAAAATCCCCATTCCCTCCCCACTCCAGGGGAAGGATACTGCAAAATCCCCATTCCCTCCACACTCCAGGAAAAGGATACTGCAAAATCCCCATTCCCTCCACACTCCAGGGGAAGGATACTGCAAAATCCCCATTCCCACCCCACTCCAGGAAAAGGATACTGCAAAATCCCCATTCCCTCCACACTCCAGGGGAAGGATACTGCAAAATCCCCATTCCCTCCCCACTCCAGGAAAAGGATACTGCAAAATCCCCATTCCCTCCCCACTCCAGGGGAAGGATACTGCAAAATCCCCATTCCCTCCCCACTCCAGGAAAAGGATACTGCAAAATCCCCATTCCCTCCACACTCCAGGAAAAGGATACTGCAAAATCCCCATTCCCACCCTACTCCAGGAAAAGGATACTGCAAAATCCCCATTCCCTCCCCACTCCAGGGGAAGGATACTGCAAAATCTCCATTCCCTCCACACTCCAGGGGAAGGATACTGCAAAATCCCCATTCCCTCCCCACTCCAGGGGAAGGATACTGCAAAATCCCCATTCCCTCCCCACTCCAGGGGAAGGATACTGCAAAATCCCCATTCCCTCCCCACTCCAGGGGAAGGATACTGCAAAATCCCCATTCCCTCCCCACTCCAGGAAAAGGATACTGCAAAATCCCCATTCCCTCCACACTCCAGGAGAAAGATACTGCAAAATCCCCATTCCCTCCCCACTCCAGGGGAAGGATACTGCAAAATCCCCATTCCCTCCCCACTCCAGGAAAAGGATACTGCAAAATCCCCATTCCCTCCACACTCCAGGAGAAAGATACTGCAAAATCCCCATTCCCTCCCCACTCCAGGGGAAGGATACTGCAAAATCCCCATTCCCACCCCACTCCAGGAAAAGGATACTGCAAAATCCCCATTCCCTCCACACTCCAGGAGAAAGATACTGCAAAATCCCCATTCCCTCCCCACTCCAGGAAAAGGATACTGCAAAATCCCCATTCCCTCCCCACTCCAGGGGAAGGATACTGCAAAATCCCCATTCCCTCCACACTCCAGGAAAAGGATACTGCAAAATCCCCATTCCCTCCACACTCCAGGGGAAGGATACTGCAAAATCCCCATTCCCACCCCACTCCAGGAAAAGGATACTGCAAAATCCCCATTCCCTCCACACTCCAGGGGAAGGATACTGCAAAATCCCCATTCCCTCCACACTCCAGGGGAAGGATACTGCAAAATCCCCATTCCCACCCCACTCCAGGAAAAGGATACTGCAAAATCCCCATTCCCTCCACACTCCAGGGGAAGGATACTGCAAAATCCCCATTCCCTCCCCACTCCAGGAAAAGGATACTGCAAAATCCCCATTCCCTCCCCACTCCAGGGGAAGGATACTGCAAAATCCCCATTCCCTCCCCACTCCAGGAAAAGGATACTGCAAAATCCCCATTCCCTCCACACTCCAGGAAAAGGATACTGCAAAATCCCCATTCCCTCCCCACTCCAGGAAAAGGATACTGCAAAATCCCCATTCCCACCCCACTCCAGGAAAAGGATACTGCAAAATCCCCATTCCCTCCCCACTCCAGGGGAAGGATACTGCAAAATCTCCATTCCCTCCACACTCCAGGGGAAGGATACTGCAAAATCCCCATTCCCTCCCCACTCCAGGGGAAGGATACTGCAAAATCCCCATTCCCTCCCCACTCCAGGGGAAGGATACTGCAAAATCCCCATTCCCTCCCCACTCCAGGAAAAGGATACTGCAAAATCCCCATTCCCTCCCCACTCCAGGAAAAGGATACTGCAAAATCCCCATTCCCTCTACACTCCAGGAGAAAGATACTGCAAAATCCCCATTCCCTCCCCACTCCAGGAGAAAGATACTGCAAAATCCCCATTCCCTCCACACTCCAGGAGAAAGATACTGCAAAATCCCCATTCCCTCCCCACTCCAGGAAAAGGATACTGCAAAATCCCCATTCCCTCTACACTCCAGGAGAAAGATACTGCAAAATCCCCATTCCCTCCCCACTCCAGGAAAAGGATACTGCAAAATCCCCATTCCCTCTACACTCCAGGAGAAAGATACTGCAAAATCCCCATTCCCTCCCCACTCCAGGAAAAGGATACTGCAAAATCCCCATTCCCTCCACACTCCAGGAGAAAGATACTGCAAAATCCCCATTCCCTCCCCACTCCAGGGGAAGGATACTGCAAAATCTCCATTCCCTCCACACTCCAGGAAAAGGATACTGCAAAATCCCCATTCCCTCTACACTCCAGGGGAAGGATACTGCAAAATCCCCATTCCCTCCCCACTCCAGGGGAAGGATACTGCAAAATCCCCATTCCCTCCCCACTCCAGGGGAAGGATACTGCAAAATCCCCATTCCCTCCACACTCCAGGAGAAAGATACTGCAAAATCCCCATTCCCTCCCCACTCCAGGAGAAAGATACTGCAAAATCCCCATTCCCTCCCCACTCCAGGGGAAGGATACTGCAAAATCTCCATTCCCTCCACACTCCAGGGGAAGGATACTGCAAAATCCCCATTCCCTCCACACTCCAGGGGAAGGATATGGCAAAATCCCCATTCCCTCCCCACTCCAGGAGAAAGATACTGCAAAATCCCCATTTTTGATCAGCTTGGGATTCGGGAGGCATAGAATAGCTGGGGATGGGGTAAGTCAGAGGTATTTACCAGTTCTCCGAACTATTCAAAATTGCCACTATCAGTTTTCTAGGACTGCTCAGAACCTGATGAAACCCACCTCTGGAGAGCAACCTTCCATAAAGGTTAGTTCCCAAAATTCTTGGTAGCATTTTAAGTCCCAGAGGAAGAATTGCTCGGCCATCCCTGAGAAGGAAATAGATGAAGGCAGGTCTTGCTAAATGCAGCTTGGCCCTTTGGAAGCTTTTAGGAAACAATTCATAGCTAGGAAAGATCAAAAGGTGGGACTTACAGGTAAATGTGGTTATTCCTTCTTCTACAGCTTTCTCTTTATTTTTGCGGTCATTTGTGAGCATGACAACCAGGATGGTTCCTTCCTCTTGCGATTTTTTCAAGTGTTCCTGATACCACTTGGCTGCCACCCGAATGGCTCGGTCGTTCCGGTCGTTTGCATTTTCTCCTCGTTCTTGTTCTATGTAGGTTTCTCTGGAAACAGAAACCCAGAGGGACATTGTAGAAATGAAAACTGTACCTTGATATATGTATGCATGCATGTATGTATGTATGTGTGTACAGTATTGGCATATTCAGGTCTTTTCCCGTGTAAGATTTATAGAATCTTGGTGACGTTTCAACGAGGTCCCACTCATTATCTTCAGGCTGGTGCTTTCGACTTCGTGCTATTGCGAACAAAGATCTAGCATGAAGCCGAAAGCACCAGCCTGAAGATGACGAGTGGGACCTCGTCGAAACGTCACCAAGATTCTATTACTCTTACACGGGAAAAGACCTGAATACAACAAGACCTACATATCTATACCTGTGAAAATCTACGAAAACACACACACACACACACATATATATCAAGATAGTTTTTATTTCTAAAACTTTATATACATATAAAATACACACACACAGACAGATAGATAGACAGACAGACAGACAGATAATAGATGGATAGATAATAGATAGATAGATAATAGATAGATAGATAGATAGATAGATAGATAGATAGATAGATAGATAGATAGATAGATAGATAGATAGATAGATAGATATGTAAAGTCAATGCCTCCTCCTCTTCATCTGCCTCACTGACCAAGGCTACTGAACTTGTTAAGGTGGCTTTTAAAACGCTAATAAATTGTGAGAGAAGAAATCTAAAGGTGAAACAGAAATCAAATGACAATTTAATGTAACATTTAATGCACCAGTTCTAAAGGCTTTAATGCCACAAGAGGCATTTTCACAGCTCTGATGATAATCTAGCATTGTCTGAATGGTTGAAATAATCATATGAGTTATTAACTCCAAATCAGGAGTCAAATGTTTGGACCTGGAGAAGAAAAAACAACTGCTGGGTTCTAATCGAAAACATTGTAGTGAATAGCAGACTTCATGAACTACAGATCTCTATGCTAGCAACAACAAGAACAAAAAGATAGGAAGCGTTGATGACCTTGCCAAAACATCTGTGCCAAGCAACGCAAATCAAGCAATTGCAGAAGTCGAGCATTAGACTGGCAATTTTATGTTATTTCATTTCACAAAAATAAAAAGACTAGAATGAAAAGAAAGATAATTCCCAATGGGACATCAAGATAGCTTTCCATCGTGCAAATATGGTAAATTCATAGATATGGAATAAAATGAAAAGCATTATTCAGAGGCATGGCAGCCATAAGAAAGGTGCATCGGCAGAGGTGGGCTGCTGCCCGGAAGAGGGGGAACGCAGTGGGCTAGCAAAAATGGAGCTCCACTCCAGAGCACCCAATTTGCACTGAATGATGTTAAAAGAAAATGCAGGGCATCCTGCATAAGCCACGCCCACAGTGTGGTAGTAAAAAAAATTGTAGCCCTTCACTGTGTATCAGTGGTTATTGAAACGGATGTCTAAGTGCTGCCTCTATGTTGGTTGAGGCCGGCAGGATTCCCCTGGGTAGCATTTGTTAGGGGTCAAGGGAAAGGGAGGGTTTTGCCTTCTCTTTCTGCTCAAGATCCCCATGGACAATTGGTGGGCCACTGTGTGACACAGAATGCTGGACTTGATGGGCTTTGGCCTGATTCAGCATGGCTCTTCTTATGTTCTTATTATAGAGTCATGGCACCCATAAGAAAGGTGTCAGTGGGAGATCTGGTCAGAATCCATATCTCTGCCTTCACACCATGACTGAGCAACTCCTTTCTGTTGTGGTTGGCTCTGGCCCAGCTCCTGCGCTAAGGAATGTGGAGGTGGATGTGGGGGAAACACCCACATGCCACAGACCTGTTTTGCTCCCGGTAGAATCTGCCGACGAAGTCTTCTCTGACGAAGGAAATGTGAGTAACAGGGAAGAGGGGAGTCTGGCAGACAGCCCAGGAGATCAATCATCCTTATCATCCCTGGATTCTGAACAAGAACGTATGACGGACCCACACATGTGTAGTGATGCATAGGAGAGAACAACTGAAGGGTTATTACAGGAGATAAGTGAGGCCACCTGTGGTTGGGTGAGGCTGCTGTAATTAGTGCTACAGATAAAAAGAGCAGCGTGCTGGTTTAGCCTCGTGGAAGTTTATCTGATTCATAGTTTCGTCAAGATCGTGGTTTGCTGTTTCCCTGTTCAAGACTGTGTGTGGAATTTCTGGACTTTGGAATTGGACTCAATTTTCCAGTTACTGGGTGAGAAATTGGACTGCATTTAACCTGTGCCTTGTGTGTACCAGAAAATCCCTTTGACATTTAAAAAGGGAGTTTTTTCTGTTTTTCTGTTGATAAAGACTTTTGGTTTTCCTTCTATCGTGTGGTGTGTGCCTGTTTAGACTAATTACCCTGTAATTACAGGCGGTTGGGACACACCGGCAGAACACTTTCTAGCAAATGGTTTTGAGCAAATGAGAAGTTTAGGACCCAAGAAAGGATTCCATGTAAACCAAAGTTTCTCAACCTCTGGGCCTTTTAAGAGAGTGGGCACCAACTTCCAAAATCCCCCAGCCATCCCAGATAGAGGATTGTGGAAATTGGCGTCAATCCCTGTTAAAGGCTCAGAGGTTGAGAAACCATGTTGCACTGTCTGAGGTAAAGTTTGGTCGCATCAAGCTGGCGAAACCCACTTGTGGTGCTCGTTGGCGAAGGCGTAGAAGTGCTTCTCGGGAGCAGCAATGTTGTCCTTGATGCGCCCGTAGACAGCTGCGCTGCGCTTCCGCACCTCCTGCAGGACTGTCTGCGGGACGATGGCATTCCCGATGGCTGAATCTTCCAGAACGTCAATCTGTGAAGGAGGAGGTGGAAGGAAGATGAAAGGGGAGGTGGACAGGGTAAAGAAGGAGGAGGAGGAATGAAGAGGAGGAGGGAAGAGAAGGATGGAGGAAGGAAAAGGAGAGGAGGAAGATAAGAGGAAAAGGAAAGAAGAGGAGGAAGAGGGAGGAGGAGGAAGAGAAGGAAGAAAGAGGAGGAAGGAGGAAAAGGAGGAGAGGGGATGAGCAGGGAGGAAAAGGAGGAGGAAGAGAGGAGGAGAAAGGAGGGAAGAGGAGGACGAAGAGAGGAGGAAATGGAAGAGGAGGAGGAAGGAAAAGAAGGGAGGAAGAAGGAAGAGGAGGAAAAAAGATGAGCAGACAGAGTAGGAAAAGGAGGAGGAAGAGCGAGAGTAGGAAAAGGAAGGAAGAGCAGAAGGTGGAAGGAAGGATGAGCAGGAAGAGGAGGAAAGGAAGGAGAAAGAGAGGAGGAAATGGAAGAGGAGGAGTAAGGAAAAGAAGGGATGAGGAAGGAAGAGGAGGAGAAAAGATGAGCAGAAAGAGGAGGAAAAGGAGGATGAAAAGCGAGAATAGGAAAAGAAAGGAAGAGCAGGAGGAGGAAGGAGGAGGAGAAAGGATGAGCAGGAAGACGAGGAAAAGGAGGAGGAAGAGCGAGAGCAGGAAAAAGAAGGAAGAGGAGGAGGAGGGAGGAGGAAAAGGAGGAGGAGGAGAGAGGAGAAGAAAGGAAGAGGAGGAAGGAGAGAGAAGTCAACATGGGAAAGGAGGCCACGAGGAGAAGCCCTCCGTGGGAGCCCCCCTCCCCACTATAGGCGCACCTGGTGCAGCACCACGTTGGTGTCCAAGAGCAGGTAGTGGGGCCGCGGGACGAGCAGGCTGGCGGGGGAGCCCGGGGTGGCCTCGAGGCCGCGCTGAGTGGCCTCCCCGCCACAGAGCGGGCACCCAGGCACCCCGCAAGCAACGTCGTCGCGCAGGTAGTGCTCGCGGACCACCTTGAGGACGGAGCCGCCGCGCGTGCGCTTCAGGAAGGTGCGCGAGGTCAACATCGCCCCGCCGTCCGTATCGTTGCCGCCGCCGCCGGGAACGGCCGCCGTTCGAACCGGGAGCAACCAGCCGGAATGCAGAGCGCCGCTTCCGCTTCCGCCGCTCTAGCCAGCCGCCTCGACGGCCCGGCCGGCCTCACGCGCGCCAGCGAGCCCGCGAGCGTTGCGTTGCCATGGCCGCGACGCGGAGGGAGGGGAGACGGCGCTGGCTCTCGCGCCTGCGCAGTCTGTCTGCCGGTTGTCCTCCGGCCGAGCGGGAGTCTTGGCCATCCTCTGCCGGGGCGAGTGAAGGGAAGTTCCGTAAGGCGCCTTTCGTGGATCGGGACGGTTAGAAAGCCAGCGTCCGATGTACCCGGCTGAGAAATCGAATAGGTAAGCTCTGCTGGACAAGAAAGTGAAATCCACCCATCCCGCCGCCGTTTGCAGTCTCCCCAATCCATATGTCCAGAGATCCGCATTTAACGGACTCCATCAGTCCGTTAAATCCGAAGTTACTCAATGGAGATCCTTTGAGCTCATCCCTGCCTTTGGGCGTATGGTGGCATTGACCGATCGCCTAAATCTGACCTAGGTTTGACCCTGTGGATCTCCCCATTGTGTTTGAGCCTTGCCAAAAGGGGGGGGGGACGGACCCGCAGGGAAGGGGTTCACAAACCTGAGACTTAACTATAGTTTGTGTGGCTCTAATAATGGTTTTGCTTTGCTATTATAACAGTAACCTGTTGATGAACTGTGATCTATACTGCTTGTCCTCAACTTACAGTGGTTCGCTTAGTAACCGTTGGAAAGCACAATAGCAATAGCATTTATTTTATTTTTATTTATTTATTCAATTTTCTTATGCTGTCCTCCTCCTTAGACTCAGGGCGGCTTACAACATGTTAGCAATAGCACTTTTTTAAAAAACAGAGCCAGCCAACAGAGTCCTCGGAGAGGGGCAGGATACACATCCAATTAAATAAATAAATAAAATAAATATTGCCCCCAAAATCCAGGTCTTCGTTTTACCCACCTCAGAAGGATGGAAGGCTAAGTCAACCTTGAGCTGATGATGAGATTTGAACCGCTGATCTGCAGATCTACAGTTGGCTTTAGTGGCCTGCAGTACTGCACTCTACTTGCTGCGCCGCCTCGGCTCATTTAGACTTATATACCGCTTCACAGTGCTTTGCACTCTGTCTAAGCGGTTTACAGAGAGTCAGACTTGCTCCCCCGACAATCTGGGTCTTCATTTTACCTTGGAAAGATGGAAGGCTGAGTCAACCTTGAGCCTACTGAGATTCGATCTGCCAAACTGCTGGCAGCCGGTGATCAGCAGAATTAGCTTGCAGTACCACACTCTAACCACTGCACCACCGAGGCTTTGATTCACACTGCAGTGAATATTTGCAGGTGTGGTTATTGTCCAAGGACCCTTGCAGTTTTATAATTCTTGTAGTAGCCCTTGTGCTGTACTTGTATCAATATAGTTGGAGACAGCCTCAAGGTAAGAATAGAATACAGGTATAGTGTATGACTCACAATAGTTTGCTTGATTCTCAAACTGGTGGTTGGGACCCCTTTGGAGGTCGAATGACCGTTTCACAGGGGTCACCTAAAGCCATGGGAAAAGACAAATTTCCCATGGTGTTAGAAACCAAAGTTTCTATTCTGGCACCTTGGAACATATTTTTACAATCTGACCAATCAGGCATTTACAGTGGGGATGACTCTCGGACCTTCCTGCCAATCAGCTTAAAGCTCTAATGGAAAAATTGCCACTAGACTTATGATTGGGGATCACCACAACATGAGGAGCTGTATTAAGGGGTCATGGCATTAGAAAGGTTGAGAACCACTGGTTTTATACCTGTTTGCAGCACCCCTCACATTCACATGATTTACATTGGGATGCTTTGACAGCTGACTCACATTTATAATCCATATTGGGCTGCAGCTGCCCATCTTTATTATTTCTACAGCTGCCCATCACAATAAATGATTCTAGATTTCCTTTCATTCATTTCATTTATTAAATTTGTATGGCGCCCCTCTCCGTAGACTCCGTAGATGGTGAATGTTACTGCTATGTACTGAGAAAAGTTTGGAGTTAGTTGGAGCTCGGGTGGAAAAAAAGAGTTGGTTGAAACAGTTGGCATTCTATCTGCAAGAAGCCAGTTTGTTCCTTTTTTATTAAAAATGCATCAAATAGAGAAAGGAAACTAGGGTGCCAATGAATGTGGGCATAGGTGTGTAGCTGCCCCCAAAAATGCCAACTTGGGAGCCTTAGATATAGATTGTTTTAGACAGAACTTTATATGTGCCCTGTTCTACTTATTACACAGTGAATTGAAAGTATTTACCAATGTTTTATTTACTCTTTTTAATTTACCTTCTTTTTGCTTACTTGTTACAATTTTTTAGAGGACATTTTTTTTACATCCTGATAGAAGATGTCAAGGAAAAGCTCTAGGGATCCCAAGAAAGTCAATGTATCCAGCTCTTTGGAATCAGAAGATATTAGTTTAGAAACGACCTTACACACCGATGATGTCTCCTCGTCAGAAGATCGGGAAGGAACTGTCAAAATTACCAGACAACTTCTAGAGAGGAAAGAACTCCTGCATAATGTACAGTTACTGAAAATCGAGCTTTCTCAGAAGAACTTGATGTTAGATAACCTAAAAGTAGAGTACTTGACAAAGGTAAGAGAATGGCTTTTTTTTAAAAAAATGTCATGTTCAGGTGTTTTAGGACTGAACTTGCTAGTGTTGATAGTGCTTGTTATCAGTAATAGCTCTAGGAAAAGTTGTTTCTCAACATAATCTCTGTAACTGCTACTTTATTTATTTATTTATTCAAATTTCTAGGCTGCCCTTCTCCAAGGGACTCAGGGCGGCTTACAAGATTAAAATCAATGCTAAATACAAGCTATAAAATTATAAACCCCAGCCATAAAACCCAAATCTTAAAATCCCAAACATTTAAGCCCATTCATCCAAGCTCATCCCAGTCACAAACATACTATCAGCCAAAGCAGAATGTCAACGCTCAACGGCCCCAGTTGGCCAAGGTGTGTTTTTAAAACCCTTTTAAACTTTGGATTAGGATATAATTTATCTGGTTCCATATCAGTCAGAATTCGAGCCTAAGACCAAGGGGAGAGAGAGGGAGAGAGGGAGGGACGAAAGAAGGGGGAGAAAGAGGGAAGGGAGAGAGAAGGAGGGAGGGAAGAAGGGGAAGAGGGGAGGGAGAGAAGGGGAGGCAATATACAAGTCTTGTATGAAAGTCAGGTTGGTTGCAGTTGATCTTTCTGTAATTTTAACTCTCCTTTGGAGTCTGTAGCTGTTTGGTTGCTGTTTGGTTGTTATAAAAGTACACATGATAACCTCAATAATTCCTCCCTAAAACTGTATCAACAGCTTCTTGGGCAGTCTGGCCTTCTTGAATTGATCAGGAAGAACATTCTTTGCTCTGCCTTTTTTAATGATGATTTGAACGTTAAGCGAACTGCTTTAATGTTAAGAATTGTCACGTTAAGAATTGTTGTGCTTATGCTAAGAATTACAACAACTGTATCTTCTCTCAGCTTCCTTGTACAAACCTAAATTGGACTGACTTTAATCGTGGTTTCTTTTCCTTCTCAAATGTATTGCTTTAGATTGAAGAACTAGAAGAGAAACTTAATGATGCAGTCCATGAGAAACAACTACTGTCTTTACGACTAGATAACCAGCTGGCGTTACAGCAAGAAGATGCTAGGTATGAAAGAGAAGGTATCAAATTTAGAAGCAGGCATTCAATCAAACTGGATTGCTCCAATTTGATATTCCATAATCGCATTCCGGATTTTTGAATGAAAAACATGTTCAGTGAAAACTGATTTGCTTGCTCCTTTCTTCCTGCTATTCTAAAGAATTTTGGCCCCTTCTGTTTTCTTATTTATTGATTGATTGATTGATTGATTGATTGATTGATTGGATTTGTATGCAGCCCCTCTCCGTAGACTTGGGGCGGCTAACAGTGACAAAAAACAGAATGTAAAAAAAATCCAATACTACAACAGTTAAAAACCCTTGTTATAAAACCAATCATACATACAAACATACCATGCATCAATTGTAGAAGCCTAGGGGGAAAGATTATCTTAATTCCCCCGTGCCTGACGGCAGAGGTGGGTTTTGAGGAGCTTACGAAAGGCAAGGAGGGTGGGGGCTATTCTAATCTCTGGG
>NC_091953.1:126041930-126166984 GCF_031021105.1 Erythrolamprus reginae | reverse complement strand
TCTCCCCTCCAACTGCCCAATAACATTAATAAAACAGAACTATGGAAACTATTCTAAGAGGAAATCATCTCCCATTTAAAGTTGTATATCTTGGAAAACGACGCTTATAATCAAATTGTCTGTTTTGTTTATGCAAAAAATATTTAACATGAGGCATCCTGTGGGGTTTCTTTGATTTTCATAGCTGTTTTGGAAGCCGAATGCAAAGTGGAGAGCTAACGTAAACAACTACCGTAATGTGCGTGGACATCTTTAAAACATTAATTTTTGATGTTTTTAATGAATACTTTGTACTTTAGAGCTATGCAGTGGCTATAAACCTTCTAACCTGATTGGGGAAAAAATCCCCTCCTTGTTTAGTAGTACAGATTAGAAAAACATGGGTAGGGTACTTGCAGGGTTTTAGCATTTCCCTGCTGAGGTGAGATTTAGCAACAAAGATGGAGACCTCTTCCAAAGCGATGTCCCCAGATGCACTCCAGCCGGCCCCAACCAGAGGTTTAGCTTTTGTTCAATCCACAGCTCAGGAATGGCACCTGCTTCAGTCATCTTTGGTTCTGCAATGCAACAAGACGGACACAGACTTCAGAAGGAACTGCAGAAAAAACAATTGCTGCCAACCTGCCTTCCATTGAGGACCTCTATACTGCACGAGTCAAAAAGAGGCTCGTCAAAATATTTGCTAACCCCTCGCATCATGGACATAAACTGTTTCAACTCCTACCCTCAAAACATTGCTACAGAGCACTGCACACCAAAACAACTAGACACAGGGACAGTTTTTTACCGAACGCCATCACTCTGCTAAACAAATAATTCCCTCAACACTGTCAAACTTTTTACTAAGTCTGCACTTCTATTTCTCCTAGTTTTCTTCTCATCATTCCTATCACCCATTTCCTCCCACTTAGGACTGTATCACTGTCACTTGTTGCCTGTATCCTAAGATTCTTATTCATATTGATTGTTTCTTCATTGCTTATTTGACCCCTATGACAATCATTAAGTGTAGTACCGCATGATTCTATTCTATTCTATTCTGTTCTGTTCTGTTCTGTTCTATTCCATTCCATTCCATTCCATTCATCCCTATTCTATTCTATTCTATTCTATTCTTATTCTTATTCTTATTCTTATTCTTATTCTTATTCCTATACCTATACCTATTCTATTCTATTCTATTCTATCCTATCCTATCCCATCTATCCTACTCTACTCTACTCTATTCCTATTCTATTCTATTCCATTCCTATTCTATTCCATTCTATCCTATTCCTATTCCTATTCCAATCCTATTCTATTCTATTCTATTATTGTACTGTGGTTAAAGGTGCCGTACAAGGGCAGTCATGCAAAAGTCATTGAGTGCAGTTACCGATTCTTGTAGTGAAGCTGGTACATTGGTCCCCAACCCATCCAGCTTTGCCAGACCAGCAGTGATGATGGTGGTGATGGTGGGAGAGGGGATGATTCAGCAGTAGGTTGCTATCGGTTCTCATCAGTTTGGCGAACTGGTAGTAGCGACGATGTCGGGAAGCTCCGCCCACCCACCCAGATCTCATCGAATACACTCTGCACAAATGCAGAGAAGCATTGTGTGTGCACGCACTCCTGTTGCTGAACCAGTAGCAAAGGTAAGTGAAACCCATTTGGGCATTTTTTTTTTCACCTACCAGGCTTCAGAAAGGCCTGTGCCCAAGAGTAGGGGACAGCATGGTGTGTGTTTGTATGCACAGATACTAGCACACCTACAAACACCCCTTTTGGCACGCGAACCAAAAAAGATTCACCATCACTGCCATAGGAGATTTCTCAGCAATGAAGTTGGGAGCGAAGAAAATTCTGGCTATTTAAATTAGATGCAAAATAGGAGACTTTTCCCTGGCTGCACCCAGGATTGAGGGTTTTTCCAGGAATCCCTAGGCGTGGATTGCCATTAGGTTTAGCACTGATCTCCATAAAAAGTGGAAGCACCTCTAGGCACATAGAATACAGTTGGCTGAGTGGTGCAAACAACACACTAAATTGAAATGTGTATTACTTTACACCTTTTGATATTTGACTCTAAATAATAATAATAATAATAATAATAATAATTAATAATAATAATTAATAATAATAATAATAATAATAATAATAATAATAATAATTTATTAGATTTGTATGCCGCCCTTCTCCGGAGACTCAGAGCGGCTCACAACAACAATAAACAGTGAACAAATCCAATACTTAAAAAGCAATTAAAAACCCTTGTCATTAAAATAGTCACAAACCCAATCAAACCATACATAATTCAATTCAATTTATTCAATTTATTAGATTTGTATGCCGCCCATCTCCGAAGACTCAGGGTGGCTCACAACAACAATAAAAACAATATGACAGTAAACAAATCTAATATTAAAAGAAATGATCTATAAAACCCCAACAATTAAAACCATACAGCACATAAATCGTAGAAGCTAACGTATATATCAATTTCCCCATGCCTGGCGACATAGGTGAGTTTCAACAACTTGCAAAAGGCAAGGTGGGTGGGGGCAGTTCTAATCTCCAGGGGGAGTTGATTCCAGAAGGCCAGGGCCACCACAGAGAAGGCTCTTCCCCTGGGTCCCACCAGATGGCATTGCTTAGTCAATGGGACCCAGAGAAGGCCAACTCTGTGGGACCTAATCGGCCACTGGGATTCGTGCAGCAGCAGGCGGTCCCGGAGGTATTCTTGTCCGATGCCATGAAGGGCTTTATAGGTCATAACCAACACTTTGAATTGTGATCGGAAACTGATTGGCAACCAATGCAGACTGCGGAGTGTTGGTGTAACATGGGCATACCTAGGGAAGCCCATGATTGCTCTCGCAGCTGCATTCTGCACAATCTGAAGTTTCCGAACATTCTTCAAAGGTAGCCCCATGTAGAGAGCATTACAGTAGTCGAACCTCGAGGTGATGAGGGCATGAGTGACTGGTCCGATGGCATAAAACGCAGCTCTGTCTTGGTATACCTGTGAAACAGCATCTCTCGGGTGAGTGTTCATTGATCCTAGCTTCAGGAGAGTAGTATTGTGTAGCTGACTGTTCCAGAAGGGGTGGAGGAAAAACACATTTCTCATACTCTGCATCTAATCTAAACAGCCAAACCCTTTATAATAATAAGGGCTCTATTTACGGAGTGCTTTCTACACTCTTGAAGGTACATTGCCAATGGCTCATAGTGCCTTTCAAGGTGTGAATTATCTCCAAATTACAGGTTTAGTTCCCGAGGCAGGACAGGTTTCAAGGGTCTGCCCAAGGCTATGTTCAGGAACATGAGTCAGAAAAGGAAAAAAAATGTTTCAACTTCCGTTGGAGTGGTTGGACCAGATTTTGAGTTTTGTTAGCATTGTAGCTGAGAACACAAAACTTGTTGGCATCTTCTCATAGCTTGTCCTTCAGCTGGAGGCATGAAGCTGAATCGATATTTACATAAAAGCTCAACATCCCTTCACTCACTCATTGTAGTAGCCCATGGAGTTACAGCTAGAGTGGTTCACTCTTGAGCCTGGAGTAGGGCAGTGATGGCAAACCTTTTTTGCCAAAAGAGTTTGTGCACATGCGCTAGTGTGCATGTATGTGTCAGCACGCATGTGTATGCCCACACCCATGCCCTTCCCCACATATGAAGCTGACTGCTAGATCTGCAGGTCAGCAGTTCAAATCTCATCACCGACTCAAGGTTGACTCAGCCTCCCATCCTTCCAAGGTGGGTAAAATGAGGACTCGGATTGTGGGGGCAATAGGCTGGCTCTGTTCAAAAGTGCTATTGCTAACGTGTTGTAAGCCGCCCTGGGTCTAAGGAGAAGGGCAGCATAAAAATAGAATAAATTAAGAAAGAAAGAAAGAAAGAAAGTAAGTAAGTAAGTACATAGAATAGAATAGAATAGAATAGAATAGAATAGAATTTTATTGGCCAAATGTGATTGGACACACAAGGAATTTGTCTTTGGTGCATATGCTCTCAGCGTACATAAAAGAAAAAGATACATTTGTCAAGAATCATGTGGTACAACACTTAATTATTGTCATAGGGGTCAAATAAGCAATGAGGAAACAATCAATATTAATAAAAATCTTAGGATACAAGCAACAGGTATATACATACATGCATGCATGCATGCATGCATATATACATACATACATACATACATACATACATACATACATACATAAATATGCACACACACCTCCTAATGCCCCCCACACATGTGTATGGGTCTCACTGAAGCCTCTGCACTCCTGAAGTCTGAGGATGGTGAAAAATGGGCCAACAGGCAAACCAGAAGTCCAGAAAAATGGACTTCCAATTTGTCCAGTGGACCTTTCTACGACCTTTCTTTGCACTTGTGCATAAGCTTTTAGCAATATATCGCAGGTGGATCTGGTCTTTCATATCTAACATCAACAGGCTGCTACATAGATCTATTGATGAAAGTTGTGGCTGGTTTTTTGAAGAGCAATCCAGCACCGAACGATCTTCTAAGGTGGTGACTGTTATGAAGGCAATTGCAGAAGACCTTTTAAAGAAAGCCAATGGGCAGGATGACACTGCTAATATCCCCCCGTCTTCTGTTGTGATTGCAAGAGACAGTTAACGGGATTGGGTTGCATAAGACATTGTCCCAGGGACCAGCTGTTCCTTCAAAAGCCACCTAGCACCATAACTCAAATGTCATGACATCCTATTTCTCCTTAGCTGACCTTATATGTTTTCCCACCAGTATCTTTTATAACTACAAAGGACTAGGGCAGTGATGGTGAACCTCTTTCTCCTATGGTGCCAAAAGAGCATGCATGCACACTATCGCACATGCGCGAGTACCCAAACCCATAATTCAATGTCTGGGGAGGACGGGAGGCCAGGAATGGCCTGTTTCCCAACTTTTGGTGGGCCCAGTAGGCTCGTGTTTCACCCTCCCTGTTGTGGTTAGCTCTGGCCCAGCTCCTGCCCCAAGGACTGTGGATGTGGGGGAGACATCCACATGCTGCAGGCCTGTTTTGTCCCCGGTGGAATCTGATGATGAAGGCTCCTCTGCCAAGAAGACATGAGTGACAGGGAGGAGGAGAGTGTGGCAGACAGCTCAGAAGGAGATCAATTATCTAGCTCCTCCTTGGATTCAGAACAAGAGTTAATGATACAGCCATGCATGCAGAGAGTGATGCATGGGCAACAACAACTGAGAGATTATTATCAAAGAAAATGAGGCCACCTGTGGTTGGGTGGGGCTGTGGTAATTAATGAGGCTGCTATAAATAGCAGTCTGTGGGCTTGGCCATTGTGGAGGATTATCTGATCATTGTGTTTCGTGACTGCTTTACTGACTTTGACTTTTTGTGTGCTGATTTTCCCCCGCTTTGAAACTAAACCAGAGCAAAGTGTGTTTCACTTTGTGAAAGAAGAAGGACTGTGAATTGCCTCACAGCTGCAAACTAAGTATCACAGAACTGATAAGGGACTTGTACAAATTACCAGTTTGTTTGGAGATGAGTGCTCTTTGCTATACCAAAAGAGGGCTTAGTTTAAGTGAATTTTCATTATAAAGAACATTGTTTTGAATTTTCAAATGTGTGTGTGTCTGAAATTTGTACCTGTGAATTTTTGGGAGGAGGCTACTAGAGAGCCCGACAGAACACTCCCCAGGCTCTATTACCTTCCCTGGAGCCAGGGGAAGGTAAAAGCATCCTCCCCCATCCCACAGAGGCTCTCTGGAAGCCAAAAATGCCCTCCAGAGCCTCTGCATGAGCCAAAAATCAGCTGGCTGGCACACATATGCATGTTGGAGCTGAGCTAAGGCAGCAGCTTGCATGTCAGCAGGTATGGCTCCATGTGCCACTTCTGGCACCCATGCCATAGGTTCGCCATCACTGGACTCGGGCATACAACCAGTTCTT
The DNA here is from genome assembly GCF_031021105.1 of Erythrolamprus reginae. NCBI lineage: Eukaryota > Metazoa > Chordata > Lepidosauria > Squamata > Dipsadidae > Erythrolamprus > Erythrolamprus reginae. The sequence continues at coordinate 126,161,060 of NC_091953.1, read as the reverse complement.
CTCACTTCTGGTTCTTTTTTTGTACTCTCAATTGCATATTCATGGCAACCCTAGGCCAGAGGGACAAGTAATGGGAGCTCGCTCTGTTACACGGCGCTAGGGATTCGAACTGTTTAACTGCCGACCTTCTGATTGACAAGCTCAGTGTCTTAGCCACTGAGGCATGGCATCCCTTAGATTTCCATGCAGATCCCATAAAAATGAATTGTGCCCACTGAAAACACATGTCAACATTTTTTTACTGCTGTCTTGCTCAAAAAAGTGCCTTGAATTCCTTTCAGCATGTCCCTGTGGTTGTGACATTTCTACAATCAATTTTTTTTCACTAGACCGAGCAGCATTCCTGTGAAGTCACAAAGTTGGAGGTGATTACCAAAGGTTAGTGACTAGGATGAACAATCCACACAGAAAACGAAGTTAGCCTCAGTTGCCTTTCTTGACCTTAAGTCAATGATGGTGAACCTTTTTGTCCTCAGGTGCCGAAAGAGCATGGGCATGCGCTATCGTGCATGACCGAGTGCCCACATCCATAATTCAATGCTTGGGGAGGGCGGAAACAGCTTCCCCTGCCCCCTGGAGGCCCTCTGGAGGCCTGAAATAGCCTCTTTCCCAACTTCTGGTGGGCCCAGTAGGCTCATGTTTCACACACCCAAAGCTGCTGCTGCTTCTTCTTCTTCTTCTTCTTCTTCTTCTTCTTCTTCTTCTTCTTCTTCTTCTTCTTCTTCTTCTTCTTCTTCTTCATCTTCTTCTTCTCCTTCTCCTTCTTCTTCTTCTTCTTATTATTATTATTATTATTATTATTATTATTATTATTATTATCATCATCATCATCATCATCATCATCATCATTATTATTATTATTATTATTATTATTATTATTATTATGTCAATACAACACAGCAAACGAGATCACTATGCTGGATTTCATATTTCATCACCTTCGGGCGCTTCCCAAGCACCTAGGACTGCGTGATGTAGCCGCGAATTATGTTTGCGGATCCCAGTAAAGCGGCCTTTTGCAATTGACAGATGGAGATTTTGTCAATTCCGATGGTTTTCAAATGTCCGCTGAGATCCTTTGGCACTGTGCCCAGCGTGCCAAGTACCACTGGGACCACTTTCACGGGCTTATGCCAGAGTCGTTGCAGCTCGATTTTTAGATCTTCGTATTTCACTAATTTCTCTAGCTGCTTCTCCTCAATTCTGCTATCCCCTGGGATTGCGATGTCGATGATCCATACTTTCTTTTTCATTATTATTATTATTATTATTATTATTATTATTATTATTATTATATTTGAATGGAACACAGGGCAAATTAATTTGCATCTGAAAATCATGCAGTGAAAATCTCAGGCATTTTTCAGAATAATGCCTCTGCCATACATAAAATGATACACTTGTAAACGTATACTACATTCATAAACCTATTTTGGTAACTGTTAAATGCCAGGAGAGTTAATGCTCAGACAGTGGGACAGCTGTTCAGAGATGCCTTCAACTGGGGCTTTGATTACCCCTGAGCAATGAAGGGAAGAACAATGATGACACAGAAGGGTTTGCTCCTGGATGACAGCAACATTTTTAAGTGAGTTGACCATCACAGATCCTGCTCAGCAGGAGGAACATTATCCCCTTCAGCTGCAGTAGTTTTTGAATATTCTACATCAGTCAGTTATGCAAATTTTATGTTGAGATGCCAAGTGAGGGACATATGTTTTATAATATGATTCTATAATGATTCGACACAAAACTATGTAACCCTTCCCTGGTGCAGAGCTGAATGGATTGGACACTGTAGCCTAGAGGATAATTCTCTGCTTTACAAGGCAAAGGTTGCAGGTTCAAGTCCCAGTGGGTATGGCTAGCTGATGAGGCCAAAATAAGGCTGAAATAGATCTATCCTAGTCTCCCTTAATTTTCAAATTCAGCAAAAAAAACCCAATATATATATTGTTATCAGACTATGTGAAATTTTACAAAGGGGGGAAGTAGAGGGGGAGGAAAAGGAGGAAGAAGAAGAAAAAGAAAGAAGAAGAGAAGGAGGGTGGCGGAAATGGAGCATGCAGCCTAGCTCCATTGCCACTGGGTATCTAAACACCATACATGTGCAACCAGCATGATTCCGGTAAAAGTTACTGGGTTTTTTGCTTCTGCACATGGGCAGAAGCAAAGAAATCAGATAGATAGATAGATAGATAGATAGATAGATAGATAGATAGATAGATAGATAGATAGATAGATAGATAGATAGATAGATTGATTGATAGATTGATAGATTGATAGATTGATAGATCTATCTATCTATCTATCTATCTATCTATCTATCTATCTATCTATCTATCTATCTATCTATCTATCAATTTAATGGATTTGTATGCCGCCCCTCTCCGTGGAATTGGGGTGGCTCACAATTAAACAAGGAATACACAATAAAACAATTTGATCCAATTAATAATAATTTTTAAAAACTTAAAAACATCCTAATAACATTCATTCAATCAACAATTTATTCGAAACTCATTCGTTGGTCGGGGGGTGGGTGAGAATCTAATGACTCCAGGCCTGGCAGTAAAGATGAGTCTTAAAACTTTTTTGGAAAACAAGGAGGGTGAGGGCAGTGCGAATCTCTGGGGGGAGCTGGTTGAAGAGGGCTGCCCCCCCACAAAGAAGGCTCTTCCCCTAGGCCCCGCCAGCCAACATTGTCTGGTTGACAGGACCCTGAGAAGGCCAACTCTGTGGGACATCACCAGGCACTGGAATTCATGCAGTAGATGGCAGTGTCGGAGGTAATCTGGTCCTATGCCATGTAGAGCTTTATAGGTAATAACCAACACTTTGAATTGTGTCCAGAAACCAATTGGCAGCCAATGCAATCAAAATCTTTTGCCGAAATCTCACTGCCACAAGGACATCTGTGCAAGAGCAGAAGTTAGGGCCAGCAGCAACACTGGCCTGCCCAAGCTCTGGCAGCAAGGCCTGCTCTCTGCTCTCCTGCACTGCAAGCATTTCTCGACCCACGTAGCGATGGCGCCCCAAGTGAGTTGTGGCCTTTGAGAGCAGTGCTGCGCTCCCAAAGGCCACAATTTGCTCAGGGCACCATTGCCACGCTGAGACATGCACAGGGCAGGCCATGTGGCTCCCCGCGCCATGGCCCATCGACCTGCACGAGATCGTGGAAGAGCAAGGTAGGGGCTGGGTGGGCCTCTCGTGGCATGGTGGTGGATGGTGCAGCGGAAGGGAGAGCGGACAGAGCTGCCACTCGCGGCAGAGAGGGCAGGTTGCTCATGGTGGAGTCACTATGAGTGGAGCGGCGAGGCAGGCAAGCGGACGGGAACTGAGTCAAATCAGGCAGGCCACTTGTAGTGGAGCTGCCATGAGCAAGGTGGTAAGGTGGGCAAGTGGACAAGCTGCTCGTGGGAGAGCAGCCAGCAGCCGTTACCTTATTTTGGTCAGTTTGCAGGCCTTTTTGCTTCTGTGCATGCGCAGAAGCAAACCCCCCCTGGAAATCTGTCATGCACACATCCTCAGTAGCAGCGGGAATGGTGGCCCGCCTCTGGACATTGGACACTGCGTCATGTGCCCTCAGATACAGCTTTGCGTGCCACCTGTGCAGTGATGGGCTACCAAAATTTTACTACCACACTGTGGCCGTGGCTTGTGCAGGACGCCCTGCATTTTCTTTCAACATCTTTCAGTGCAAATTGGTTGCTCTGGGGTGGAGCTTCATTTTCGCTACGGCACTGCGTGTCTCCCCCCAGTCCGGGCAGCAGCCCACCCCTGATTATCTACTATATAAAGTGTATGTACAACACGCATGCACAACTCTTCTAAAATTATACACATTGAACCTCATTTACTGCGATAGGAAAAACTTACCCAGAGCGCAGAAGGGAAAAAAAGGGAAAAAAATATCAAAATTTTGCTACCGGTACTCTGTACCTGACTGTACCTGTAGGAGTCCACCACTGCACCTGTGGGACCTGGAGAAGACCCACTCTGTGGGACCTAACTGGTCGCTGGGATTCGTGCGGCAGAAGACGGTCCCTGAGATATTCTGGTCCGGTGCCATGAAGGGCTTTATAGGTCATAACCAACACTTTGAATTGTGACCGGAAACTGATCGGCAACTACTAATGCAGACTGCGGAGTGTTGGTGTGACATGGGCATATCTTGGGAAGCCCATGATTGCTCTCGCAGCTGCATTCTGCACGATCTGAAGTTTCTGAACACTCTTCAAAGATAGCCCCATGTAGAGAGCGTTACAGTAGTCGAGCCTCGAGGTGATGAGGGCATGAGTGACTAGAAGACCTCCAAAGTCCTTCCAACTCTGTTGTGCTAATGTTTCTAAGTTTTGTCTATCATTCAGATGTGTCTTAAAAGCGGTTTTCAATTTCTACTGCTGTGCAATGTGGTAGATGAAAAATCCTATGATTTCCAATCAAGTGCCAATTAAGGATTCAGGAAAGTATATTCCAGCCCCTCTGGAAGGTGCCAAATTGGAAAAGAGTAATAACAGTAAACCATGATTCATTAAACTTGAATGCTGCCCTGTTCCCCAATGACTGCCAACTCACAAGAATCAAACTTTGTAATAAAATCAATAAAAGATGATCAGGATTCACTTTATAAATCTTTGAAAAGCCACACTTGGAAGACTGCATTCAGTTTTGGTCGCCACGATGCAAAAAGGATGTTGAGACTCTAGAAAAAGTGCAGAGAAGAGCAACAAAGATGATTAGGGGACTGGAAGCTAAAACATATGAAGAACGGGGCATGGCTATTGAATGAAAAGAAGGACCAGGGGAGACATGATAGCAGTGTTCTAATATCTCAGGGGTTGCCACAAAGAAGAGGGAGTCAGACTATTTTCCAAAGCACTCGAGGGTAGAGCAAGAAGCAATGGGTGGAAACTAAACAAGGAGAGAAGTAACTTAGAACTAAGGAGAAATTTCCTGACAGTTAGAACAATAAATCAGTGGAACAGCTTGCCACCAGAAGTTGTGAATGCTCCAACAATGGAAGTTTTTAAGTAGATGTTAGATAACTATCTGTCTGAAGTGGTGTAAGGTTTCCTGCCCAAGCAGGGGGTTGGACTAGAAGATCTCCAATATCCCTTCCAACTCTGTTGTTATTATTATTTAGGTTGATGAACCAAGGGGCCTCTCTCTCTTTCCTTCACCAAAGGCCAGGTGGGAAAACAGTCAAATGTCTGCAGCTTTCTGAAATCTATTTTGAGTCTTAAACAACTGAGATGAGCTAAGGTTCTAACAGACTAACAGAGTTTGGTCAGAGTACCTGACGGAAATTTTTCTACCCGTTCAGCGTACCTGACCATACCCATAGGAGCCCATCACTTGGGGGGCATTTTCACCTGCCTTGCCCAGAGTTTGCGAGGATTTATTTATTTATTTATTTGTTTGTTTATTCATTCATTCATTCATTCATTCATTCATTCATTCATTTATTTATTTATTCCAATACACAATGAGGGTTTTAGTGGGTATATATCTATATACACATAGTAAAATACATGATGAAGGTTATAGAGGAGATACTCATAGTAAAATATATCTAAGAAATAATAGAAAAGAAGGTATAATAATAGAACATATCAATGAAAGAATAGAAGAAGAGATATAGGAATAGAAGAAAGGTATAGGAGATATAGGAGAGCAGTAGGACAGGGGACGGAAGGCACTCTAGTGCACTTGTACTCGCCCCTTACTGACCTCTTAGGAATCTGGATAGGTCAACTGTAGATAATCTAAGGGTAAAGTGTTGGGGGTTTGGGGATGACACTATGGAGTCCGGTAATGAGTTCCACACTTCGACAACTCATATTTTTTACAGTCAAGTTTGGAGGGGTTAATATTAAGTTTAAATCTGTTGTGTGCTCTTGTGTTGTTGTGGTTGAAGCTGAAGTAGTCGCTGACAGGCAGGATGTTGCAGCATATGATCTTGTGGGCAATGCTTAGACCTTGTTTAAGGTGTCTTAGTTGGGTGGCCTACAAGTTGAAATAATAAATAAATAAATAAACAAACAAACAAACAAACAAACAAATAAATAAATAAATAAATCAACAACAACAACAACAACAACAACAACAACCACCTGGGACTTTTAGGGATTCCAATACCGGTGCCTCTGTAAAATGCCAGTTTGGAAAAAACCTTCCCTCAAAATTCAAAGTCAGTTACTTTAACAGAAAGAGCATGTATGGACTGGATAATACACAGGTAATTCAGGATCTTGTGTAGAAATGATTAATTATCTCGCTGGGAAAGGAACCACATTTTTCTCCCAACTTCCTCAGGTATCTCTCCTTCTCATCTCAGCCATTCTAGAAGGTTCTTCCTCCCACACAGTGCTTTAAGCTCTGCAACTGCGCCCCAGCGGTGCGTGTGGGTTTCTTCGCTTTCCCCTCTTCTGCCGCGTAGGACAATTAATGTTCCTTTACGTGCTGGAATCTCACTCTTCCCTCCTGCAAGGCTTGTGGGATCGGGCTTGTAAGGTCATGTGACCCATTCTTGACAAAGGGAGGATCGCTTGAAGGGGGGGGAAAAGAGGGGGGGGCCTCCTCCCTTCCCTGGAGTAAATTCCTGTCTAACTAATCTTGTCTGTACAGGTGTTGACACAAGATGTTCTCAGATGAAAAAGAGGGAAATGACACACCGTAGGTCACGTGGCAGGCGTTGCAATGTACCACGAGAGAGATTTAGAAAAAGAAGACAGTCTCAAAATGGGTGAGCAGTGTGGTCGGGCGGTAGGAAAAGCAAGTAGGATGCTTGGCTGCATAGCTAGAGGTATAACAAGCAGGAAGAGGGAGATTGTGATCCCCTTATATAGAGCGCTGGTGAGACCCCATTTGGAATACTGTGTTCAGTTCTGGAGACCACACCTACAAAAAGATATTGATCAAATTGCATGGGTCCAAAGACGGGCTACAAGAATGGTGGAAGGTCTTGAGCATAAAATGTATCAGGAAAGACTTAATGAACTCAATCTGTATATTCTGGAGGACAGAAGGAACTGCCACAGGAGTGTTTGCACACAAATTGCACAATCTGGCAGCCGCTACCAATGCGCAGTCCCCTATTACACTGGTAGCAGCGCCCACTACTGACTGTGTACATGTGCAAGGGCAGCATGGGGTGTGCACATGCATGGGGGGGAAGGAAATGGGTGTGGGCACATATGTGCATGTTAGCACACACACACACACACACACACACACTTTTGGCATGCAAAGCAAAAAAGATTTGGTCTCACCTTGGTCTCTTCAGCCTTGAAAGACGGCGTTTAAGGGGTGACTTGATCGAAGTGTATAAAATCATGCATGGGATAGAAAAGGTGGATAGAGAAAAAATATTTTCTCTATCACACAATACTAGGACGAGGGGGCACTCCCTAAAGCTCATAGGTAAGAAAGTGAGGACAAATAAAGGGGAATATTTCTTCACCTAGAGGATCCTTGGTTTATGGAATTCACTTCCAGAAGAGGCCGTGACAGCTGTCAGCCTGAATAGCTTCAAGGCAGGATTAGACAGATTCATGGATGCCAAGTGTATCAGTGGTTATTGAAACGGATGTCCATGTGCCGCCTCTATGTTGGTTGATTCCCTTGAGTACCATTTGTTGGAGGTCAAGGGACAGGGAAGGTTTTGCCTTCTCTTTCTGCTCAAGATCCCCATGGACAATTGGTGGGCCATTGTGTGACACAGAATGCTGGACTTGATGGGCTTTGGCCTGATTCAGCATGACTCTTATGTTCTTATGTTCGTCATCACTGGCCTAGGGTTTCTATGGCAGGGAAATTCAGGCTGTGACCTTCCTCAAATGCTGAGTAGTGGCCAGTTGGAGAAGTAGAGGGATCCATTCTGCTAGACCTGAGATGAGATTAAGGGGGACATTCTCACTGCTTTTCCAGTGCGGCCTTGGAAAAGACCCGCGGGCCAGATAAATGGCCTCAGCGGGCCGTATGTGGCCCGCAGGCCATAGTTTGGGGACCACTGGAGTAGAGGGTGGGCTACGAGCCAGAAAGCTAAATTGTGCTCACCGCTGCGGTTCGTAAGTTCTTGCAGGACCAGCGCGATTTTGCTGCTCACCTGTGAAGGTAGCAAAATCGCGCACGGAGCCGCAGGTAAAAGTTTGCTGAAACATGGGCATAATTTTGCTACCTCCACAGGTGCAGCAGCAAAATTGTGCTGGTTCCGCAAGAACTTACGAGCTGCAGCGGTGAGCGCAATTTAGCATTCCGGATGGTAGCCCATCGTTGGATCTATTCCTCCTACAGAGTAAACCTCTATTGAATAGAGTTGCATCTTTCTTAGCTCATGGGGTCCAACTGGATGAAACCAGCATGAAAAGTGCAGATATTAAATTTTTAAAAATAATTAAATTAAAATTTTTAAAATAATTAAATTAAATTTTTTTAAAATAATTAAATTAAAAATTTTAAAATAATTAAATTAAAATTTTTAAAATAATTAAATTAAAAATTTTAAAATAATTAAATTAAAAATTTTAAAATAATTAAATTAAAAATTTTAAAATAATTAAATTAAAAATTTTAAAATAATTAAATTAAAAATTTTAAAATAATTAAATTAAAAATTTTAAAATAATTAAATTAAAAATTTTAAAATAATTAAATTACAATAATTAAAAATAAAACTAATTTAAAACATTTATGAATATGCCGAAATGGATAGACTGACAATAGATTTGCGTGGCCAGAAAGATTCAGAATACTATGAAATCTGGGATCGATTGAGGATAGAAAAACAAAAATGAAACGTTAGAGCTAAAATAAAAGTATAATATGTAAATAGAAATGTATAAATATTGTAAGTATTATAACAAAAAATATTAAGTACAACGTGACCAAGTTTATATAATGTGAACAAGCTCAAAGAAAAAAAGGCAATAATATAACAATGCAGAATTACTTATTGCATCATTGTATTGCTGTTTTTAAAGAAAAGAATGGAAAATTAATAAAGCATTAAAAAAAAAAGTGCAGGCATGCAGCCTTAAATGGATTTGTTAAAGGGTCCATCTCTAGTTTCCTAGGCAGCCTTTGATCTTCTCCAGAAAGCGTGCAATCCTGATCTAGACCAGATAGCAGGATTTAGAGCCAAATCCTTCCCCGTCCCCAAACCTTTCCTTACAGACATTGTGCTCCTGACAGGAGAAATGCACCATTGTCCCGCAGAGGTGTCTACACACACACAATTCTGAGATTGGCAGCTCTGCACACGAGACCATTTGCATGTCTGGGAACCTTGGAGACCAGTTGGACATCTGCCACAGTGTCCTTGTTTAAACTCTTGAGAAGGGAAGTGAAAGGGTTGAGTGGGAGGATACCTTATGGGCACGTTGGTAGGTGTCTGAATGATCCATCTTTTGGGGGGGGGCTTTGGGGTTGTGGGTGGTGGGTGGTGGGTGGTGGAGGTGGGTTACAACGTTACCCAACCCTATTCTAGCCATGGTGCTAATTAGTGTCAAGGTGTAGGTAAATTTCATAGGGACCACATTCGTGGGCAGTGAATTGCATAAATACTTTTTGATTGCAAACGGCAATCCTTGATAACGTTTGCATAGCAAATGTTTATTTAGCGAATGCTAACCAATGGAATTCTTAAAGCAGCAATGTAGCTGAGTTACACTTGCAAGCTCAGACTTGTGTAGCCTTTCTTTGTGCAGCATCAAAGAAATTTAAAATAAAGGCAACCTGGAGTAGAGTTTGGCTCCTGATGGTTTTGTGAATACAATCATGTTGACCTCTTGGTCACAATTCGGTGATGGTGTGCCGTTGCCATCTTCCGGGACAATTTCCCAGCTTTCCAAACTAGACCACAGCCCGGAACAACATTTGTTTAATTTATAATTTATTATTTCAACTTCTATGCCACCCAACCCCATTTTGTCTTCCATCCAAGTCCTAATCAGGGCCAAATATGATTTGTCTTCTATTCTAGACAGGAATCGCCCATGCATTTATACCAACTGCAGCTTGAAATGGGATTTATAACAACGTTTTCTGCAGTATTTTTTTCCCCAACTTGCTTCCAACCCAGTTACAGTCCATGAGATATCTAACATTTCTTCTAGAAATTTGGGCATATCGGTTCGAGAATCATCTACCAAGTCACCATAGGAACATAAGGACATAAACAATTCTATGAGGCTCACCAGGTTACTCTCACATCACAGTAGCTTGCCTTAGACCAGATCAAATTTTTGATAAATTGACCCTCTTATATTTTCCTTCCTTCCTTCCTTCCTTCCTTCCTTCTTTCCTTCCTTCTTTCTTTCCTTCCTTCCCTCCACCTTCCTTTTCTTCCTTCCTTCCCTCCACCTTCCTTTTCTTCCTTCCTGTCTTCCTTCCTGTTTCACCCTTCCTTTTTTAGTACTTTCCCTCCTTCCTTCCTTTTCTTCCTTCCTATCTTCCTCCCTCCATCCTTCTTTCTGTACCTTCCTTCCCTCCCTCCCCCCGCCCATCCATCCTTCCTTCCTCCCTCCTTTTCTTCTTTCCTATCCTCCTTCCTGTTTCCCCTTCCTTCTTTAATTCCCTCTCTTCCTTCTGCACCTTCCTTCCTTCCCTCCCTTTCTCCTTCCTTCCTTCCTTTTCTTCCTCCCTCCCTCCTTCCTTCCTTCTTTAATTCCATCCATCCTTCCTTCTATACCTTCCCTCCCTCCATCCATCCCCCTTCCTTCCTTCCTTTCATCTTCGTTTTCTTCCTTCCTGTTTCCCTTCCTGTTTTCACCCTTCTTTAATTCCCTCCCTGCCTTCCTTCTGTACCTTCCTTCCTTTCCTTCCTTCCTTCCTTCCTTCCTTCCTTCCTTCCTTCCTTCAAACTTAAAACCTACAAACTTCTGAGCACAGATCAGGTACCACATCAAGACCCTTCTCTGGGCTGTTGGGGGTCTGGGTTTCCTCTTCTGTCAAGAGCCGAGCTGGAGGACAAGTGTCCACAGCCTGGTAAGGCCTTGGTCTGATCTACCGCACGTCAGCATCAATTTCTTAACTTGGACATAAGAGAGACCAGAGCACCGAAGCACTTCCTTGTGTCCTCCTTTGGGTGACCCCGAGGGCAACATTCTAGGGGAAGGTTGAAGGGCTCCTTTCAGGTTAGCCAAACTGCTGACAAAGTCAGGTTGCCCTCATGTCACCCATCCCCCGGCAGTTTTGGAGATCAGGAATGTACAGCAGATTGTATCAGGCGAGGAGTTAACTCTGTGCACACTTAGTAACCTTCTTTTAAGGCTACGGATGCCCAGAGGGCTGAAAGGAAGACATCCCAAAATGATATTTGACGAGATTTGTTGAATCGGACCATGTTTAGTTCAGAGAGGGGAAAGGGGTGCTTTTTGCATTTTATGTATGTATGTATGTATGTGTGTGTGTGTGTGTGTGTGTGTGTGTGTTTGTTTGTTTGTTTATTTATTTATTTATTTATTAGATTTGTATGCCGCCCCTCTCCGAAGACTCGGGGCGGCTAACAATAAAAAAGACAATGTAAACAAATCTAATATTAAAAATAATCTAAAAAACCTCAATTTAAAGAACCAATCATACATACAACCATATCATGTATAAATTCTATAAGCCTAGGGGGGAGGGGGAAATTTCAATTCCCCCATGCCTGACGACAGAAGTGGGTTTTAAAGAGCTTGCGAAAGTCAAGGAGGGTGGAGGCAACTCTGATATCTGGGGGGAGTTGCTTCAGAGGGTTGGGGCAGCCACAGAGAAGGCTCTTCCCCTGGGTCCCGCCAGATGACATTGTTTAGTCGACGGGACCCAGAGAAGGCCAACTCTCTGGGACCTAACTGGTCGCTGGGATTCGTGCGGCAGAAGGGGGTCCCAGAGATATTCTGGTCCGATGCCATGAAGGGCTTTATAGGTCATGATCAACACTTTGAATTGTGACCGGAAACCGATCGGCAACCAATGCAGACTGCGGAGTGTTGGAGTAACATGGGCATGTTTAGGGAAGCCCATGATAGCTCTCGCAGCTGCATTCTGCACAATCTGAAGTTTCCGAACACTTTTCAAAGGTAGCCCCATGTAGAGAGCATTACAATAGTCAAATCTCGCGGTGATGAGGGCATGAGTGACTGTGAGCAGTGAGTCCCGGTCCAGGTAGGGCCACAACAGTTGCACCAGGCGAACCTGGGCAAACATCCCCCTCACCACAGCTGAAAGATGGTTCTCTAATGTAAGCTGTGGATCGAGGAGGACGCCCAAGTTGCCGACCCTCTCTGAGGGGGTCAATAATTCCCCCCCCAGGGTTATGGTATGTATGTATGTATGTATGTATGTATGTATGTATGTACTGTATGTCAAGTACATATTGGTAGTATACAAAGATATAACAATGTTTATATACATGATATTAGTACTAATAACAGAGAGACATTAGGACAGGGGATGGAAGTCACGCTGGTGTACTTATGCACGCCCCTTACTGACCCCTTAGGAATTGGGAGAGGTCAACAGTAGATAGTCTTTAAGGCTTTAATTTAATTTAAAGGCTTTAATTAGAAGCCAGACCACATAAGATCAGTTCTAATATTTCTAATAGTTCTAATCAGCTACTTCCTGTAGATGGGTCAAATAGTCTCCTACAACGTCCTACCTGTCAATGACTGCTTCAGCTTCAATCTCAATAATACCTGGGCAAACAATAGATACAAACTCAAGGTAAAGCAAGTCGAATGCTTGGCTGCACAGCTAGAGGTACAACCAGCAGGAAGAGGAAGATTTTGATCGCACTGTATAGAGCGCTGGTGAGACCCCATTTGGAATACTGTGTTCAGTTCTGGAGACCTCACCTCCAAAAAGATATTGATCAAATTGAACGGGTCCAAAGACGGGCTACAAGAATGGTGGAAGGTCTTAAGCATAAAACTTACCAGGAAAGACTTAATTAACTCAATCTATATAGTCTGGAGAACAGAACGGAAGGGGGGGACATGATCAAAAGATTTAAATATGTTAAAGGGTTAAATAAGGTTCAGAAGGGAAGTGTTTTTAATAGGAAAGTGAACACAAGAACAAGGGGGCACAATCTGAGGTTAGCTGGAGGAAAGTTTGTAAGAAGAAGCATTTTCCCCCCATCGGAATCAATGTAAAAGCAAATAATGCATGCGGTTGGGGAAACCACAGGGAGGGTGGAGGTCCTGTTTCCTCCCAGGATATTCCTAGAGAGGCCCCATGGAGGCTTCTCCCTGCCTTTTCTGGCCTTGTTTCCTCCTAGGAGATTCCCAGAGAGGCCCCCATGAGATAGATAGATAGATAGATAGATAGATAGATAGATAGATAGATAGATAGATAGATAGATAGATAGATAGATAGATAGATAAGCCTCTAATTTTGTGCCCAAGTCCCATTTCTGAGCAGAAAGATTCATCTCCACTCAGTTACACATGACAAAATTTTGAGTCGAAGAAATGTACAAGAAACCAGTGTCGGAATTTTCAATCTCTTTTCAGCTGATTCACTTCTATTTATTTATTTTATTTTATTTATTTTGGGTTTTTTTTGTCAAGTATGTATTGGTGGTATGCAGAGATATAATAATATTTACATACATGATACTAGTAAAAGTATGTAGAATAGAACAGTGGATGGAAGGCACTCTGGTGCACTTATGCACGCCCCTTAGAATAAGTTTTCTTTTCACCCCTAAAGGAACACACAACCCACCTGCTTGCACACAATACGCACCCTGTGCATTTGTGACCACAAGAGATATTTCTGGTTTTTGCATCTTTTTTTTTTATATGATGCAAGAGTGCTTCTAATAAATTCCAGTCCTCATTAGGTTCCTCGTGACTGGAGATTTTGATCACTTAGGCAAGATTCCATTTGACATTTATATTTTCTTTCTTTCTTTCTTTCTTTCTTTCTTTCTTTCTCTCTCACTTTCTCTCTGTTTGTCTGTCTTTCTTTCCTTCTATCGGTCTGTCCATCTTTCTTCTGTCTGTCTTTCTTTCTTTCTCTCTCACTTTCTCTCTGTTTGTCTTTCTTTCCTTCTGTCTGTCTGTCCATCTTTCTTCTTTCTTTCTTTCTTTCTTTCTTTCTTTCTCTTTCTTTCTTTCTGTCTGTCTGTCTGTCTGTCTTTCTTTCTGTCTTTCTTTCTTTCTTTCTTTCTGTCTGCCTGTCTTTCTTTCTTTCTTTCTCTCTCACTTTCTCTCTGTTTGTCTGTCTTTCTTTCCTTCTGTCTGTCTGTCCATCTTCTTTCTTTCTTTCTGTCTGTCTGTCAGTCTGTCTTCCTTCCTTCCTTCCTTCCTTCCTTCCTTTCTTTCTTTCTTTCTTTCTTTCTTTCTTTCTTTCTTTCTTTCTTTCAATTTATATGCTGCCCATCTCCCTAAGGACTCTGGGCAGCTCACAACCAAAGAGAACAAGACTTACACTATTAATATTAAAACATCTAAAAAGAAAAAACAGTTTAAAAACACAAAAGTTTAAAAAAAAGGGCCAGAAACCAATGTGGGAATGTCCTCGCATGAGACTTCACTTCTGGCGCATGTGCAGAAGCCAAATCTCACACCGGTGTGTGTGTGTGTGTAATGCGTAGTTGCGTGGGCATATCCATTTCTGCTACCACACTATAGTTGGCTTGGTGAGTGTGGCTTAGTGGGCATGACAGGGGAAGGATACTGCAAAATCCCCATCCCCCGACCACCACTCTGGGGCCAGACAGAGGTGATGTTTGCCGGTTTGCCGTACTCAAATTTCTGCTACCGGTTCTCCAGGACCTGACTAAATCTGCTGGATTTCACCCCTGGATTTGGGGTGTCAAAGATGATACTTTCGCACATAGGAAAGCAGTTGACAGCTGTTCCAACCCTTCTGCTGCTCATAAACAGGATACTTGGCCATCCTTCCTGTTGGCAGAGGGTGAGGGTAGCCCTTGGCAATGTTTTCTTGGGTGGTTAGAAACATACAATGATCTAAAAAAAAAAAGAGCTGCTAATATTTTTAAAGTAATAGAAAGAATGATGAAAAGACACATCTGTAAAGAGCTCTTTACTTTCATGGTAAAATATATTCTAGTGTGTCACTAGAATATATTTTATGCCACTTCTTTCCTTCCCTCCCTTCCTCCCTTCCTCTCTCCTTTCTCCCTACGCCCTTCCCATCCCCTCCCTTCTACTGCCCATCTCTTCCCTTCATCTCTCCATTCCTTCCTTCCTTCCTTCCTTCCTTCTTTCCTCCCTCCCTTCCTTCCCTCCATCTCTCCCTCTGTCCTTCCTTCCTTTCTTCCCTCCCCCTCTTACCTTACTTCCTTCCCCTGTTCTTCTCTCCTCCTTTCCTTCCTTCCCTCCTTCCCTCCCTCCCTCCATCTTACCTTCCTTCCTTCCCCTGTTCTTCTTTCCTTCTTTCCTTCTTTCCTCCCTCCCTTCTTCCTTCTTTCCCTCCCTCCCTCCCTCCTTCCTTCATTTCTTCCCTCCCTCTTACCTTCCTTCCTTCCCCTGTTCTTCTCTCCTTCTTTCCTTCCTTCCTTCCTCCCTCCCTTCCCTCCCTCCCTCCTTCCTTCCTTTCTTCCCTCTCTCCATCTTACCTTCCTTCCTTCCCCTGTTCTTCTCTCCTTCCTCCCTCCCCCCTTCCTTCCTTTCCTCCCTCCTTCCTTCCTTCCTTCCTTTCTTCCCTCCCTCCATCTTCCCTTCCTTCCTTCCCCTGTTCTTCTTTCCTTCTTTCTTTCCTTGTATAGAAATCTAATATTAAAATACTATAAAAAACTAAAAGGTTTTAAAATACCCCATTCATCCCAACACAAGCATCCGCATTCACCTAATTCATCACTCATGGCACCAGCCGGAATTGATCTCGATACTCATAGCCCCCGTGTCCACTGGCAGAGATAAGTCTTCAAAACTTTGTGAAAGGCCAGGATGGAAGGTGCTGTACATATCTCCAGAGGGAGTTCGTTCCAAAGGGGCGGGGCCACCACAGAGAAGGCTCTTCCCCTAGGCCCCACCAGATGACATTGTCTGGTCGATGGGACCTGGAGAAGGCCGACTCTGTGGGATCTTGCATTGGGATGCATGAGGCAGAAGATGTTCCCGTAGGTAGTCTTGTCCTAAGCCACCACCGTTATGCATTTCCGGAGCTAGCCCGATAGCTATAGAATGATTATTTCCTAGCTGCCGGAGTAAAATATTTGAAAGCTTGTCTTTTCCTCTACATTCTCCAGCACCATAATGCTCAGGTGAAAAAGAATCACTTGCTTTAGCATCGTTCTTCTAAATTGCCCAGGGTTGTGAAAAAGCTCTTTTTCTCCCCCTGCCAAAGGTTGCTTTCCTATTCTCCAAAATAGCCTGTCATTGATGGCTCCTTAAGCACTTGTGCTAAAAAAAAAACCCGAACGGCAATCATTATGCTATTAAAGCTTTAGAATGCCTAATGCACTTATTAAAGAATAGCTGCCGTTCAAACCCATTCGAGAACATTTCCTATTCCAACTGACAGCTGCAAGAGTAGTTCAAATGATCTTAATGCACTCAAGTACGCCTCCCACGCACATCTATTGGCAGAATTGTAAAGTGGCTTGGGATCTTGCAGGTTATCTAGCAGTGAAGGGCTGCAAAAAAATTTTTTTACTACCACACTGTGGGTGTGGTTTCTTTTGTGGGTTTGGCTTGCTGGCCATGTGACGAGGTGGGAGTGGCTTGATGATCATGTGACTGGGGGAGTGGCTTAAAGGTCATGTGACTGGCTTAAAGGTGGCCACCTTGACATCACTCATGTCAAGGGTTTGGGTTAGGGTTAGGGTTATTTTTATTTATTTATTTATTTATTTTGTCCAATACACAATGAGGGTTTTAGTGGGTATATATCTATATACAGTACACATAGTAAAATACATGATGAAGGTTATAGAGGAGATATAGTAAAATATCTAAGAAATAATAGAAAAGAAGGTATAGTAATAGAACATATCAATGAAAGAATGGAAGAAGAGATATAGGAATAGAAGAAAGGTATAGGAGATATAGGAGAGCAATAGGACAGGGGACGGAAGGCATTCTAGTGCACTTGTACTCGCCCCTTACTGACCTCTTAGGAATCTGAATAGGTCAACCATAGATAATCTAAGAGTAAAGTGTTGGGGGTTTGGGGATGACACTATGGATTCCAGTAATGAGTTCCACGCTTCGATAACTCGGTTACTGAAGTCATATTTTTTACAGTCAAGTTTGGAGCGGTTAATATTAAGTTTAAATCTGTTGTGTGCTCTTGTGTTGTTGTGGTTGAAGCTGAAGTAGTCACCGACAGGCAGGACGTTGCAGCATATGATCTTGTGGGCAATACTTAGATCTTGTTTAAGGCGTCTTACTTCTAAACTTTCTAGGGTTAGGGTGCCTGGCCTCTCCTCTCCTAAAAGAGATACAGGGGATGGACAAATAAATGGAAACACCTTGAAAAATCATCAAAATATCTTTTAATATGGTGTTGGTCCACCTTTTGCGGCAAATACAGCCTCAATTCTCCGAGGTATTGATTCATACAAATTGTGAATTGTTTCCAAAGGAATTTTAGCCCATTCTTCAGTTAAAGCACCCTCCAGTTCTTTTAGAGACGGTGGTGGTGGAAATCGTCTTCTTACTTGAATCTGTAAAATTGACCATAAATGCTCAATAATGTTGAGGTCTGGTGATTGTGGTGACCTGTATAATTTCCCTATCTATTTACTATTATTAACATGCAAAATATACTTTTTAATTCTATGTATATATGCCATATGTGTACATACATATTACACACACGCACACAAAAATATACATTATCTACTCTATAAAGTGTATGTACACACACGCACGCACAGCTCTTATAAAATTATACACGTTCAACCTGATTGACTGTGATAGAAAAAAACATACCCAGAGCCCAGAAGAGAAAAAAAAGGGGGGGGGGAATCAAAAATTTTCTACAGGTTCTGTTGTGATTCAGTCTGAGGCTCCTCAGGGAACGGCTGGAACTCTGCCGGCTCCATGCTCAGAGGGGGAGGACGAGGAACAGGAGGAGGAGGAGGACCAGGCAGATGGGGAAGAGGAATGTCTGGATGAGGAGGAGGGAGAACAGCAGGAGACCCCCGGGGGGGAGCTCTCCCCAGCGAGTAGCCTGGAGTCATTAGATGAGAACGCACAAGCCATCATAGATATGAGGAAGAGAAGGGCAGCACAAAGAAGGGGACAATTAGCCAGGTATTTCCATCCCTAATAGGCAACAGCTGGGTTTGGGTGTGGTTCTCCTCAGAAAGGTTGAAAAGGCAGGCCTGCCCTTCCTGTATTGTGGAGAGTTATCTTTTGGGAGTCCTGTGACCTTGCTTTGATCCTTGGCGTCTCTGATTCTGGCTTGTGGCCTCGAAGGCTGAAAACTTGGGGGAGGCGTGGGTTTTATTATCTACAGTGGTGTGTGTGCCAGCAAGAAGCCTGTTGTATTGTCTGGCCGTCGTGACTTTTCTGTGAAGCTTCATAGCATTCCAGTTTGTAAGAACAGTTTTTGTTATCTGTGTTTGTTTTCAAAGATATAAAATGACTTTGCTTTTTACCAGCGTGTCTGGCTACTCTTTTTAGTTGGTGTTGGCGTCTGGGGGAACACAGACAGAACAGGTTCTGCACACCTGACCGTACCCGTAGAAGCCCATCACCGATTCAGCCCAAAAACACAACCAAGGAGCTGATCACGAAGAGTTTTTTTCCATCCAAAACTACATTCCCAACCTTTGCGATTTCATTACCTCAGAAGCAACTATATCAGTAACAAAGAATGTGAAAAATATGGCACGCATCCTCTTGTGTAATCAAGAAGAGAACACTTGGTTTCCTTTATCTTTCCACATTCCAGATTTATTTTAATACATTTTTTTTGGGTAGCTTTTTTAAAGAGGTTTCAGAAATAGAACCAGCACACACGTGCATATTTGCTGTTTCAGCTGAGGTGACTGAAACTCAAAAAAACCCCATCCACGTTATTACTTCATTCTGCAATAATTTGGAATTTAACTGAAAAGAGGAAACTATTATAATTGAGCGAACCTGGTTGTGGGCCAAGGCATAATCAAGTTTAGCAATCAACTTAACTGAGGAAAGACAAGCCTTATCTGGTGATCTAGCGTGGTTTCCAAGACTTTCTATATTTTAGCAAAAATATCAGGTAGATATTCAGAGAGGGGCGGCATACAAATCTAATAAATTATTATTATTATTATTATTATTATTATTATTATTATTATTAAATGATATTTGCCAATAGCTCTGAGTACTGGCTTAACTCTCCAAGAATTGTCGGTGTGTTCTGTCGGGCTCTCTGGTACACTCCTCCCAAAAATTCACAGGTACAAATTTCAGACACAAACACATTTGAAAATTCAAAACAATGTTCTTTATAATGAAAATTCACATAAACTAAGCCCTCTTTTGGTACAGCAAAGAGCACTTGTCTCCAAACAAACTGGTAATTAGTACAAGTCCCTTATCAGTTCTGTGATACTTAGCTTGCAGCTGTGAGGTAATTAACAGTCCTTCTTCTTTCACAAAGTGACACACACTTTGCTCTGGTTTAGTTTCAAAGTGGGGAAACATCAGCACACAAAAGGTCAAAGTCAGTAAAGCAGTCAGGAAACACAACAATCAGATAATCCTCCACAATGGCCAAACCCACAATTACCAAAGCCCCACCCAACCACAGGTGGCCTCATTTTCTTTGATAATAATCTCTCAGTTGTTGTTGCCTATGCATCGCTCTCCTCATGCGTGGCTGTATCATTAACTCTTGTTCTGAATCCAAGGAGGAGCTAGATAATTGATCTCCTTCTGAGCTGTCTGCCACACTCTTCTCCTCCCTGTCACTCATGTCTTCTTGGTCAGAGGAGCCTTCATCAGCAAAACAGGCCTGCAGCATATGGATGTCTCCCCTACATCCACAGTCCTTGGGGCAGAAGTTGTGCCAGAGCTAATCACAACGCAGTGTAAGAACAGGACTTAAAATAAAATAAAAAATGAATTGGGCTTGACAACAAATTTAGATAAGCAGGTGGGGTGGAAGGTTGGGGTGGGATCCTCCCAGTTTGGACCAAATCTCATGAACCGGTAATGACCTACTGTTGATTTGACGGGACTGGATCAGCTGGTACCTATCTGTGGTAGCCACCATCTTTTTTTCCAGATTTTTCCTGTTCTGTTGCTTTAAAAGAGCCTTCCCGCCCATCCCCAGGTTTAAATTGACCTTCATTCCCTTGCCTGAAGCAATCCTAGCTCAGGGGTTGGGGAGCCCATGATCCAGAGCTTTTTTGCACACAAAAAAAAATCATGAATGGATCTAATACAAAATAGCTGCCCAGTTCCACTGTTTAGGAGCAGGGGTGAGCTTAAAAAATGGCTCTCTGCTCCATTGCTTGGTGGGCATGGCCAAGGTGGGTGTGGCTTAGTCAGCCTCCTGCAGCACGGCAGGGGGGTATTATCACCCTTCCTGGGCTCTGGAGGCCCTTTGGATGCCAAAAATGGGCCCATTTGCGGCCTTCCAGAACTTCCAGGAGGCCTGTTTTTCACCCTTCTCTGGCTCCAGAGGCTTTCCTCATGCCTCTGAGAAGGAGAAAACCGTCTACCCCTGGCTAATGAGGCTGTTTGGAAGCCAGAAATGGTCCTGCTTTCGGCCTTCCAGAACTTCAAGGAGGCCAATTTTTCACCCTCCTCTAGCTCTGGAGGCTTCCTCGTGCCTCTGGGAAGGTGAAAACAGTCTCCTCCAGGCTAGGGAGGCCCTCTGGAAGCCATTTCTGGCCTTTCAAAATCCCAAGCAGCTAGAGTAGTATTTGCACAGAATTGGAAGGGAGGAGATATCCCCGAGGAGGAGGATGTAATAAATAAAATTATAGAATGTGCCGAAATGGACATGATGACAAGGCGGTTAAATAACCAGGACAAATCCGAATTTTATGAGATTTGGAATAAATTGTATATATGGTTAAGTAAAAGAGAAAAAACAAAATTTCGATGAGTTGAAAGTATGTATGGATATTAAAAATACATGTAGTTTTATTTGGTTAATTTTATATGAAATAAGGATATAACAACAAAAATGTTTATATATATATCTGATTTACTATATTAATCTTATAAGCTAAGAGTGATTTTTTTTCTGTACTAGTGAGACTTCAAAACAAATGGGGTAATTGTAACCCCAAATAGTTGTTATATGTATGTATGTTATGTTTGTCCTTTTATAAAAATTCAATAAAGTTTATTTTTAAAAAAATCCCTGGTAAGCCAGTTTTTTGCCCTCCCCAAGCTTCTGTACGGGCCCTGCACTTACCTGTCATCCAAAATGGGCTGTAGAACGACTCCTGGGAGGGTCGTGATGTGGCCAGCGGGAATAGCCAGGAATGAGATTTGGGGGTTCACCAAACTATTCAGAATCTTTGCTAGAGGATCGGCCAAACCCAGAGCAGACCACCCTGGTTAGGAGATTCAGAAAACATTAGTTGAGAATCCTGTTTTGCTACAATATGAGCAAATCCTACAACAGACTATGATTCCCACCAAGTTGCTAATGCAGGGTTACTCCTTTTGACCTTAACGTTGTTTGGAGACACACAAACACCCACAAATGGGAAAAAATTCATCTTCTTGGTGGTTGCGAACACTGAGCAGGTCTCAACAGATTTCATGCAGCCCGAACGATCTGGAGTAGAAAAGTTGGTTTATTTAAATCTTCATAAATAACTCTTTTTTTTTTTGTAAACGATGTCAAAACAAACTACCAGATATCTTTAGAGGATTCTTTAAACAAATAACATTCAACTCTCTTAAAGAATCCCCTCCAGGTATTATACTAAGACATCTGTTCTCTCCAGTAATATCAACTGCCATGGGAAAGAAGTTCAAAGCAAAAAGACTAACTAACAAAAATGGATTTTTTTGCCAAGATGTAAATTGCAGCCAAATACTACATTCATAGCTGTAAATGAGAAAAAAAAATACAGATGTACATAGATACATGAAATGTCCTTCCCTTTCCTCCTCCCTTCCCTTGGTTTTGCATATACATATTGAAACTATTTAATGTTTGGTACCGAATATCCAAAGTTCCAAATTAGCTGTAGATTGATTCTAAATTCGTGGGTCCCTTCTGGTCCTATTGGATTGAGAAGATAGCTGAAGCTGCCCCTTGGACATTGATTTCTCATACCTATTTCTTTCCTGCTCTTTCTCCCAGAAGCTCATAGTTCTTTATAAGGTTCTTGTCCTTACCAGTTCTTAGCAGAATAACAGAGTTGGAAGGACTTTGGAAGTCTTCTAACCCACCTCCCTGCTCAAGCAGGAGACCCTATATCTGTAATAGCGAACCTATGACATGCGTGTCACAGGCTGCACATGGAGCCATATTAGAGACATGTGAGATTTTGACATCTTTCAGCTCTCACGCGCATGTGAGACCCCATTTGGAATACTGTGTTCAGTTCTGGAGACCTCACCTACAAAAAGATATTGACAAAATTGAACGGGTCCAAAGACGGGCTACAAAAATGGTGGAAGGGTAAGCATAAAACGTATCAGGAAAGACTTGGGAGGGGGGGGATGCAGTGAGGGTAGTAAAGTTTATGCACTATTTATTGAATACTTAATATATTTTTATTGTCTTTCCTTCTCTGGTACCTTAGTGTGATCCTTAATTACTTTTAAAAGAGGAAATAATTAAATTGTATGTTTTACCCAAAAACTCTTTGCTCATTTTAATCATTATCTAGAACTGAAGCAATTAAAGAAAATGGAGCTACTTGCCTAATCTGTTATCGTACTGAACCTTGTGGGCTCAGCACAAAACCTTAAAATGTTCCTCTGCTCCTCAAGAAATAATGCTGTCTATCATTTGCCCTTTTTGTGGCTATTCAAATAATGCAACTTAATCAACTGAAAAGGAGTCCAAGCACCTATTTGAAAACTTATCTTGGTCGGTAAGCCACTCCCACACAGTCACATGACTCTTAAGCCACCCCCGGTCACATGATTGTCAATCCACTCCCACCCGGTCACATGACTGACAAACCACTCCTTCCCGGTCATATGACCATCAAGCCACACCCACAAAATAAACCACGCCCACAGTGTGTGTCAGTAAAATTTTTGGCAGCCCATCACTGCCTCCTCCCTGTGGCCGCCCTTCAAATATTGGAACACTGTTATCATGTCTCCCCTGGGCCTTTCTGGGAGACTGGAATAAAACCAATTTCATTGTATACATAACGTAAATTGACAATGAAGGTTATGATGATGATGATGATGATGATGATGATGCTCAAGGCTACAGAACGTAATTCCAAGACCACTCCATGCCTACCACATCTGCATGGCTTTTTCATGGTGTCCCACCTAAAAAGACAAGACAAATGTCAATTATGAGCAAGAGATGAAGGATAATGACGTGATTCAGTGATGGGCTCCTACGGGTATGGTCAGGTACACAGAACTGGTAGAAAGATTTTGATCAGGCATGGACAACCGGTAGAAATATTTTGAATTTTTCCTTTTTTTCCCTTCTGGGCTCTGGGTATGTTTTTCCTATCACAGTAAATGAGGTTGAATGTGTATAATTTTAGGAAATGTGTGTGTATGCATACAGTTTATATGGTAGATAATGTATATTTTTGTGTGCCTGTGTGTAACATGTATGTACACATATGGCATATATAGATATAATTAAATAGTATATTTTGGATGTTCAGTAATAATAAATAGCTAGGGAAGTTGTATCTCTCTGAGAAGAGGCCAGGCCAGGCACCCTAACCCTAACCCAAACCCTTGACGTGAGTGACGTCAAGTTGGCCACCCCCCTGGTCACATGATTGTCAAGCCACTCCCACCTGGTTACATGGACAACAAGCCACACCCACAAAATAAGCCATGTCCACAGTAAGGTAGTAAAATTTTTGCAGCCCTTCACTGTCTTGATTGTGATGGTGTCTTTCCTGGACCGAGAGAGACAGCAATCCTTAGGTCTTCTTTTTGTCTGGAAAAGCCTAGAGTATCCT
This sequence comes from Erythrolamprus reginae, assembly GCF_031021105.1. Classification (NCBI taxonomy): domain Eukaryota; kingdom Metazoa; phylum Chordata; class Lepidosauria; order Squamata; family Dipsadidae; genus Erythrolamprus; species Erythrolamprus reginae. Next base: position 126,137,017 of record NC_091953.1, on the reverse strand, counting down.
GTTGACTTTTGGGCTATGGGTAGAAGATGCAATGTATTTCTCTACTTCAGGGAGTGAAATGCTTATACCAGCTTCGCACCTTACCTTGCCAACTCAATCAATTTGAGACTTTCATAAGACATATCTTCTCCAAAATACTTAATTTGGGCTGGATCTTGCCTCTAATCCACACATTCTTGTGATGAAATTCCACTCACATCTTCATTGGCTGCTGATTTCGCTCCGGGAGAGGAGACTCATTTTTTAATGGACTTCTGGCTCTTCAATGTGTTTCCTATCGGTGCCCTTTGCACTGGGAGCTGTTTGTATACTCCTGGAAAATCACTCCATGTACTGTTGTGATACAAAACATTAAAGCTTGCCTATAAACAAATGAAACGGTGTCCTGCTTTGGACGTGCAGTTACAAGATGGAAAAGTCATAATCAAACGGTTCTGCAGGGGATACTTTACCCCCACCACTACCATCACTCAAAAAAAATTAAACCCATTTCTGATAAGTGCCAAAGCCCACTGTAACAATATCGCCAAAAAGGCTTCTAGAGTTGTTAACCTGATCCTAAACAGCTTCTGCTCTGGCAATCTCACGCTACTCACCAGAGCCTACAAAACTTTTGCCAGACCCATCCTTGAATACAATTCATCTGTCTGGAACCCATACCACATCTCGGACATCAACACCCTTGAAAATGTTCAAAGATACTTCACCAGAAGAGCCCTTCACTCCTTCACTCAAAACAGAATTCCCTACAAAAGCAGACTATCAATCCTAGGTCTAGAAAGCTTAGAACTACGTCATCTAAAACACTATCTAAGTATTGCCCACAAGATCATATCCTGCAACGTTCTACCTGTCAATGACTACTTCAGCTTCAACCACAACAACACAAGAGCACGCAACAGATTCAAACTTAATATTAACCCCTCCAAACTTGACTGTAAAAAATATGACTTCAGCAACCGAGTTGTCGAAGCGTGGAACTCATTACATGACTCAGTAGTGTCAACCCCTAACTCCTAACATTTTCCCCTTAGACTATCCACGATTGACCTCTTCAGGTTCCTTAGAGGTCAGTAAGGGGCGTGCATAAGTGCACCAGTGTGCCTTCCGTCCCCTGTCCAATTGTCTCTCCTTATCTCATTTATCTTTTCTTCCTTTCAAATATGTTCACCTATACTTTTATATCTTTTCTTCTATTCTTTTCTTTACTTATATTATTACATAGCTTTCTCTTCAATGTGTATTATGTATTGGAAAAAATAAATAAATAATAAATAAATAAATAAAATTCAATTAAATTTCTAGAAGGATTGGATTCAACCCCCAAGATTGCACAAGGGCAAAGGAGGAATTTATTAACCTTTTGGGCTATTGTGGGGATAGAAACACAGAAGGAAACAAACATGCAGTCCATGTAACTGAAGAAAACAACAATTACAAAATGTTTTCCCCACATTCAGGAGAAAAATGCCAACAAAACCGCTTGATGGTAAAACCCACAGCTTCGGGCCCAGATGTGCACAAGGGGGCAGAGTTCAAATGAGGTGGAGTAGGGCATTGGAAAACCTCAGAAAGCACATTTGCAGAAATGTATAATTAATTCTTGGAAACCAAAAAGCTCTGAGCTAAAAGGCTTTTCCAGTCCCCCCAGCAAATAAGAAAAGAAAAGCAGGAGGGAAATAGGTGAGGTTGTCTTCTCTTGAAGGTTCTCCTTCATTAAAGGTTGTTTCAAATGGCCACCTGTTGAAAGATCCATTCTGAAAGTAAGGTTGCAACCATAGTTCCCTCTAAGCTGAGCAGTGAGCAATCGCTCACTTAAAAATCATCATCAACTCAGAGTTTTCCAAACCTGCCCAGAAGCCGAGAGGGAAAGAGTGAGAGGGAAGGAGAGAGAGAGAGAGGAAGAGAGAGAAACAGATAGAAAAAAGAGAGGAAGGAAAAGAGAAAGAAAAAGAATGGGAGTAAGGAAGAGAGAAAGAAAATCAAAATCTAGTTTGAAACTAGCTCAATTATTTAAGTGGCATTTTGATATTGATAGAGTTGCCCTATTATGAGCTCACTCTTATAGACACACAGTACAGTATTTTATTTTGAAATTCTCTGAGGCAAAACAGGGTGGGTTTTTTATTTGTTTGTTTGTTTGTTTGTTTGTTTGTTTGTTTGTTTATTTATTTATTTATTTATTATTTCTGTGCCGCCCAGTCCCGAAGGGACTGCCGCTCAGACACTATACTTTTCCGCCCCCCCCCAAAAAAAATTAGAGGGAACACTGGTTGCAACTCCAAGAAAAATCCTTGATATGTGGTAGGACTTTCATCCAGACAGAGGGACAGCTTCTTGGTTGTGACTTGTGAGGATCAGAAGGAAAATTAGACAAGATTTTCCCATCACAAACCTCAGTAGGGATAGGATGATTGGCGGTCCATGCTCCCAAACCTGTCGTCTGGTCACCACGGCTTGCAAAAATTCCCTCTATGCATGCACAAAGGCTTCTGTGCAGGTGCAACAGGTTATGTCCAGGTGTTTTGTGCCTAGAACCAGTAGGGAAGGTAAGTGGAACCCACTCCTGAAGTTAACCTGTAGAACCTGATTCTAGCCATTGTTTGAACATGGTTACTCCTTCTTTGTCATGCCTTATCTTAACTTGGCTGATCTTGGCAAGCCAAACATTTCATGTTGCCTAATGTTTATGGAGATTCTCAGTCGTCCAGGTCATGGTTCTCCCAAAGGAACTTTTTCAAAAGCAACTGTACTTTGTTTTTCCTTGAAGACATTACGCTTCTCGTCCATGAAGCTTTTTCAATTCAGTTAGCTTTACTAAGTAAGTGTAGGGAAGTGTTTTTAATAGGAAAGTGAACACAAGAACAAGGGGGCACAATCCGAGGTTAGTTGGGGGAAAGATCAGAAGCAAGATGAGAAAATATTATTTGAATGAAAGAGTAGTAGATGCTTGGAACAAACTTCCAGCAGACGTGGTTGGTAAATCCACAGTAACTGAATTTAAACATGCCTAGGATAAACATATATTCAACCTAAGATGAAATACAGGAAATAGTATATAAGATCAGACTAGATGGACCGTCCATGAGGTCTTTTTCTGCCGCCAATCTTCTATGTTTCTAAGGGAGATAACCAGGAACTATCGGGTAAGTTGGAGGGAGAAACATCAGCAGCCCAAACCTGTAAGTTTGCAAGGAAATCACTCTTGAATTTTTCTAATTCCCATTTTTCTTATTGAAATCCATATTTTTCAAAATCCATTTTATATCTAGTCTGTATTTGCAGGTATGGCCACCAATCGATGTCTGTACCCTATTCTTTAAGCTCTTGTCTTGATTTCAGTTCCCCTTGATCGTCTATTAAATCTTTGTATCTCTTGATTTTATTGGTATTCAATGTATTTGGATATATTTGTGCCTCCATGGGTGATAATCGTTCTGGGATTGTGCTCTTGTGACTATTCTTTATTGTTAGCCATGTATTCTTGCTGACAAACCAACCTGGTTGGGTCCATGAAGCCAGATCGATTGTGTTAAGAAAACCTTATCTTTTCGATTTTATTATAAAATAAGAGGTTTGCAGGTTTTTTAAGTTCAAGTCTCATTTTAGGACGGTTAAAGGAAAACAGGTTTTTGGTCCTTATCACTCAGAGATATATGCTACCTCAGTTCTTACCTGCTGGATCTTCCAGCGAGGCTCTCTCACAATTAAAAAAAAAAAATATATTATTATTTTTTTAAAAAAAATCTTTATTAATTCAATTCAATTCAATTCAATTCAAGTTATTAGATTTGTATGCTGCCCCTCTCCGAAGACTCGGGGCGGCTCACAACAACAATAAAAACAATATTCTAGCAAAAACAAATCTAATATTAAAAAGCACATAAAAACCCTATCATATTTAAAAAGCAAACAACACATACATATCCAAACATAAATATAAAAAAAGCCTGGGGGAAAGGTGTCTCAACGCCCCCATGCATAATACATAGTACATAGTACATAGTACATAGTACATAGTACATAGCACATAGCACATAGTACATAGTACAGGCTCTCTCTCAAATTATGTGACTGCATAATATCACATCTGTCCTCTGCTGTAGAGTCCCCTTCTTTTCCTGGATAGAATAGAATAGAATAGAATGGAATGGAATGGAATGGAATGGAATGGAGTGGAGTGGAGTGGAGTGGAGTGGAGTGGAATGGAATGGAATGGAATGGAATGGAATGGAATAGAACAGAACAGAACAGAATAGAACAGAATAGAATTATTGGCCAAGTGTGATTGGACACACCCCGAGCCGCCCCGAGTCTTCGGAGAGGGGCGGCATACAAATCTAAGTAATAAATAAATAAATAAATAAATAAAATATAAGGAACTTGTCTTGGTGCAGATGCTCTCATGTAGATACTTCTCCATTATCCTGAGCCATCGTACAAAACAAAAATGGTTGTTCTCAAATTACTGCATACCGTCCAATTGTCTGGAGAAGACTTCACATTTTTGAGGATTATCGTTCTAGAAGCAAGCAAGCCTGGTGCATTTCTTCAAACCAGTTTAGCCACATGTTTTGTCTGAAAAGCAGACAGTGAGGAAGGAAGGGGGCAGTCTGGTTTTCAGCTGAGAAGTGGATAGATTTTTTTTCTCACTTGGTCCCTGCTGGAATCTGAAGCTGGGTGAAAAATGAAATAATTTGTGGAAATAATAATAATAATAATAACAACAACAACAACAACAACAACAACAACATTTGGAATACTGGTGTTCAGTTCTGTAGATCTCACCTACAAAAAGATATTGATAAAATTGAACGGGTCCAAAGACGGGCTACAAAAATGGTGGAAGGTCTTAAGCATAAAACTTATCAGGAAAGACTTAATGAACTCAATCTGTATAGTCTGGAGGACAGAAGGAAAAGGGGGGGCATGATCGAAACATTTAAATATGTTAAAGGGTTAAATAAGGTTCAGGAGGGAAGTGTTTTTAATAGGAAAGTGAACACAAGAACAAGGGGGCACAATCTGAGCTCAGTTGGGGGAAAGATCAGAAGTAACGAGAGAAAATATTATTTTACTGAAAGAGTAGTAGATGCTTGGAACAAACTTCCAGCAGACGTGGTTGGTAAATCCACAGTCACTGAATTTAAACATGCCTGGGATAAACATATATCCATTGTAAGATAAAATACAGGAAATAGCATAAGGGCAGACTAGATGGACCATGAGGCCTTTTTTTGCCGCCAATCTTCTATGCTTCTAACAATAACAACAACAATACGGGCATAAACCAGTACAGGTGGTCCCAATGTTAATTGGCACACTGGGTGCTGTGCCAAAAGATCTCAGCTGACATTTGAAAACAATAAACATTGACAAAATCACAATCTGTCAGTTTCAAAAGGCTACCGTCCTTGGATCTGCACACATCATACAAAAATGCATCACACAGTCCTAGCCGCTTGGGAAGTGTTCAACTTGTGATATTGTGATACGAAATGCAGCATATAAATCTCATTTGCTGTGCATTACTGTTTTTTTTCCATAATAATAATAATAATGATAATAATAATAATAATAATAATAATAATAATAATAATAATAATAATAAGGCAGGAAACCCTACACTACTTCGGATGGTTATCCAGTATCTTTTTAAAAACTTCCAGTGTTGGAGTATTCACAACTTCTGGAGGCAAGCTGTTCCATTGATCAATTGTTCTGTCAGGAATTTTCTCCTTAGTTCTAAGTTGCTTCTCTCCTTGATTAATTTCCATCCATTGCTTCTTGTTCTACCCTCCGGTGCTTTGGAGAATAGGTTGACTCCTTCTTCTTTGTGGCAACCCCTGAGATATTGGAACACTGCTATCATGTCTCCCCCGGTCCTTCTTTTCATTAAACTAGTCATACCCATTCTTGCAACCGTTTTTTATTTTATTTTATTTATTTATTTGTCAAACATGTATAAGATAGTAATTTGTATAAACATAACGTAAGTGTGTTTATGCACGCCCCTTACAGAACTCCTAGAAATGGGGAAGGGTCAACTGCAGATAATCTAAGGTTAAATTTTTTGCGTTCTTCATATATTTTAGCCTCCAGTCCCCTAATCATCTTTGTTGCTCTTCTCTGCACTCTTTCTAGAGTCTCAATATCCTTTTTGCATCGTGGTGACCCAAACTGAATGCAGTATTCCAAGTGTGGTCTTACCAAGGCATTATAAAATGGTATTAACACTTCAGGTGATCTTGATTCTATCCCTCTGTTAATGCTTTATTAACCAGAGCATACAAAACATTCGTCAGACCTATTCTAGAATACAGCTCACCTGTGTGGAGTCCACACTACATATCAGACATTAATACAATTGAAGGAGTCCAGAAATACTTCACAAGAAGTGTCTTTCACTCCTCCTCACGTAACAAATTACCCTACTCCTCCAGACTTCAAATACTACATCTAGAAAATTTACAACTAGGTCGTCTCCGAACTGATTTAACTGTTGTTCATAAAATCATACATCATAATGTATTCCCTGTCAGTGACTACTTCACCTTTAACCACAACAACAAAAGAGCACGTAATAGATACAAACTGAATGTAAATCGCTCCAAACTTGACTGCAGAAAATACCATTTCAGCAATAGAGTAGTCACTGCCTGGCTCATTACCTGGCTCTGTTGTTGCTTCCCCCAACCCCAAAATCTTCAACCTTACATTACCTACAATTGACCTCTCCCCTTTTCTAAGAGGTCTGTAAGGGGCATGCATAAGTGCACTTTTGTGCCTAATGTCCCTGTCCTACTGTCTTATTATCCTTTCTATTACTACGTTCTACTTATGTTATGTTAATATGTACTATAATACTATACTTGTTTGACAAATAAATAAATAAAAATAAATAAATAAAAAACAAGAAAAGCTAAATATGTTTCAAAGTAGAGTGGGGAAAAGAATGTGGCCCACTAATTTTATTTAAACAGTGCGACAAATATCCCTGGGGGAGTGACAGAGCCTACTCTCCAATCTATTTTGATGATTATTGTTAATTAATTAATTAATTAATTTTATTTATTCATTTGTCCAATACACAATACATACGGAAGAGAATAGACATGAAGTAATATATATGTAAAAAAGAGGAGAAGGTATATGAAAGGAAGAAAATATATATGCTATATGAGATAAAGGAAAGACAATTGGACAGGGGACGAAAGTGCACTTATGTACGCCCCTTACTGACTTCTTAGGAACCTGGGAAGGTCAATTGTGGAGAGTCTAAGGGAGAAATGTTGGGAGTTAGGGGTTGACACTATTGAGTCCGGTAATGAGTTCCACGCTTCGACAACTCAATTGTTGAAGTCATATTTTTTACAGTCACGTTTGGAGCGGTTAATATTAAGTTTGAATCTGTTGCGTGCTCTTGTGTTGTTGTGGTTGAAGCTGAAATAGTCATTGACCGGTAGGACATTGCAGCATATGATCTTGTGGGCAATACTTAAATCGTGTTTTAGGCGCCGTAGTTCTAAGCTTTCTAGACCCAGGATTGTTAGTCTATTTTCGTAGGGTATTCTGTTACGAGTGGAGGAGTGAAGGGCTCTTCTGGTGAAATATCTTTGGATGTTTTCAAGGGTGTTGATGTCCGAGATGTGGTATGGGTTCCAGACAGATGAGCAGTAGTCTAGGATGGGTCCGGCAAAAGTTTTGTAGGCTCTTGTGAGTAGTGTGAGATTGCCTGAGCAGAAGCTACGTAGGATCAGGTTGACACTCTAGAAGCCTTTTTGGTGATATTGTTGCAGTGGGCTTTAGTACTTAGGTCATTTGATATGGCATTTTTTTTAAAAAAAAAAGCATGCTATTGTAGTAGATATCATTAACAGAGGGATAGAATCAAGATCACATGAACTGTTAATACGACTTTATAATGCCTTGATAAGACCACACTGTTATCATACAGATAACTTTGAAACAAGATTGAACATCAAAATGCATCCACATTTCAGGGCTTTTTGCCCAAGCAAACATTGAAAAGCTTGTCCAACTGACAAAGTTCTACCCAATCCTGGTTTCCAGTTGAGCAACAGAAAAACCCAAACCATTTAATGTGTTTCTTTTAAAAGCTACAAAGTTATAAATATCAAGCAACATTAGGGAAAGCAAACAAACATTCTGAACTTTCTTTCTCTTTTAACGCAGTAACAACATCAACAACAACAAAACCCAGAACAAAATCACACTTCCCAGGAGCCTTTTATGTTCAAACTTCAAAGAAGCCTCCCAAAAAAAATCCACGGGGAAAATTAGCCTCCAGAAAGCGGCTGCAAGCTAGGAGATTAAACCTATTAAAATGTTCTGCAAGGGCTTTCAAGTCTAGCTCATTCTCACAAAACGTTTGCTAGCATTTTCACAAGGAGAAGAGAAGCAGCAGCCTCGTGGATGGTAATGAAGACGCTTAGTCCTCGTCTTACAACCAAAATTTCTGCTGCTAAGCAAGATAGTTGATAAACCTAATCCTACGTAGCTTCTGCTCTGGCAATCTCACACTACTTACCAGAGCTTAAAAAACTTTTGCCAGACCCATCCTCGAATACAGCTCATCTGTTTGGAACCCATATCGCATCTCAGACATTAACACCCTTGAAAATGTCCAAAGATACTTCACCAGAAGAGCCCTTCACTCCTCCACTCGAAACAGAATACCCTATGAGACTAGACTTTCAATCCTGGGCCTAGAAAGTTTAGAACTAAGACGCCTTAAACAAGATCTAAGTATTGCCCACAAGATCATATGCTGCAACGTCCTGCCTGTCGGCGACTACTTCAGCTTCAACCACAACAACACAAGAGCACAGAACAGATTTAAACTTAATATTAACCACTCCAAACTTGACTGTAAAAAATATGACTTCAGTAACCGAGTTGTCGAAGCGTGGAACTCATTACCAGACTCCATAGTGTCATCCCCAAACCCCCAACACTTTACCCTTAGATTATCCACAGTTGACCTATCCAGATTCCTAAGAGGTCAGTAAGGGGCGAGTACAAGTGCACTAGAGTGCCTTCCGTCCCCTGTCCTATTGTTCTCCTATATCTCCTATACCTTTCTTCTATTCCTATATCTCTTCTTCTATTCTTTCATTGATATGTTCTATTACTATATCTTCTTTTCTATTATTTCTTAGATATATTTTACTATGAGTATCTCCTCTATAACCTTCATCATGTATTTTACTATGTGTATATAGATATATACCCACTAAAACCCTCATTGTGTATTGGACAAAACAAACAAACAAACAAACAAATAAAAAACATAAAAAAATAAAAAAATAAATAAAACAAATAAATAAAATAAGTGGGTTAAGTAAATCCTGCAGTTGTTCAAGAGCTGTAGAGATTCTCAGTCATCCAGATCATGTCCCAAAGGTGCTTTTTCAGGAGGCAACTGGACTTCTGCACAAATCGATGGTGAGACCACACTTGGAGTACTGTGTACAGTTCTGGTCACTGCACCTCAAGACGGATATAATGGAACCGGAAAGGGTGCAAAAAAGGGCAACAAGAATGATAAAAGAAATGGAGCCCCTCCCTTATGAAACCAGGTTGCAACGACTTGGTCTGTTCAGCCTTGAAAAACGGCGTTTAAGGGGTGACTTGATCGAAGTGTATAAAATCATGCATGGGATAGAAAAAATATTTTCTCTATCACACAATACTAGGACAAGGGGCCACTCCCTAAAGCTCATAGGTAAGAGAGGACAAATCAAGGGAAATATTTCTTCACCCAGAGGGTCATTAGTTTATGGAATTCCCTTCCAGAAGAGGTCGTGATAGCTTCAAGGCAGGATTAGACAGATTCATTGATGCCAAGTGTATCGGTGGTTATTGAAACGGATGTCCATGTGCCGCCTCTATGTTGGTTGAGGCAGGCAGGATTCCCTTGGGTCACATTTGTTGGGGGTCAAGGGAAAGGGTTTTGCCTTCTCTTTCTGCTCAAAATCTCCATGGACAATTGGTGGACCACTGTGTGAAACAGAATGCTGGACTCGATGGGCTTTGGCCCGATTCAGCATGGCTCTTCTTATGTTCTTATGATCTTATGTTCTCATCTCATGTGATCACCAGTACTCTAAACCATCAGTGGTCGTTGCTATCAGTACACCCAAACTGAGCCTGGGTCACTTAGAAAACCACATTTCTCCCTTTGGGAAATATAATATTCTACCTTTTTTTATTTTTCTCAAAATATTTCATTCTTCTAGGAAAAGGGTGGGTGGTATTTTGGTTGGTTGGCATCCATCTTCTTTGATCACAGACTTTGAGGAGAATGAACCAGGTCCATCTGGGTGTCATAAGCAAGTGTGTTTACCAAAGGAATCAGAAAGTGAGATTATTTTACTGAAAGAGTAGTAGATCCTTGGAACAAACTTCCAGCAGACGTGGTTGGTAAATCCACAATAACTGAATTTAAACATGCATGGGATAAAAATATATCCATCCTAAGATAAAATACAAAAAATAGTATAAGGGCAGACTAGATGGATCATGAGGTCTTTTTCTGCCATCAGTCTTCTATGTTTCTATGTTTCTATGACCAAATATTAGATGCTAGGGTAAGAAGAATGCGAGGGAGACAAGAATATCTCTGGCAATGTAGATCTAGGCATTGAATACTTCTATGCACAGCTTGTCATTACTGATAGTATAAAAGAGAGGATTATGGGAAACCTTGGTGCAGAAGTTCAACATTCCTATAGAGAGAGAGAGAGAGAACTAGCAACCGATTAGTGTCTCTCTTATATCCTTCTGCAATCCTGAAATCCTGGTTTTTGAAGGCATTTGTGAGTACCTGTCAACAACAAAAACTAATGACTTGAATTTACAGTGGTACCTCTACTTACGAACTTAATTCATTCCATGACCAGGTTCTTAAGTAGAAAAGTTTGTAAGAAGGAGCAATTCTTCCCATAGGAAGCAATGTAAAAGCAAATAATGTGTGCGATTGGGGAAACCACAGGGAGGGTGGAGGCTCTGTTTCCTCCCAGGAAATTCCTATAGAGGCCCCATGGAGGCTTCTCCCTGCCTTTTCCGGTTACAGTTTCAGAGGCTCGGGTTTGTAAAAATGGTTCTTGAGAAGAGGCAAAAAAAATCTTGAACACTTGGTTCTTATCTAGAAAAGTTGGTAAGTAGAGGTGTTTGTTGGTAGAGGTACCACTGTATTACCTTATGTTGGATGTTTGTTATTAACTGTGCTGATAATGGTGGACTTTGGGCCGTCGGACTGACATTCCTGTGATTTCATTTTTTTGGTAAATAGACAAATATACATAGTGACTTTGTTTTCAAGACTTCATTGGGGATTAATTACTGCTAATTAACCAAGCCGGACAGAACAGTTGCTAACTTTCTATAGACTAAAATCCGCAAAGTTGCAAAGAGCCTGAACTTTGTAATGTGCCTGCATTTCAATTCTAGGCAGATAAAACGCGAGTCTTCCCATAAACCCCTTTCTATGTGATAAGCGATTCCAGGAAAAAAAATTAAGTCATTTCACAAAAGAGATAGTTGATTAAAACAAATGCTCACCCACGGTGTTGGGCAAAACCAGTTCAGAATGCTGGGGTGATTAAATCTGCAATTATAATAATAATTAAGGTGAAAAATGTTTTCAAGGGTTTTTCTTTCTTGCCAAAGGACTCCAGGCAACTAAAGGCAAAAATAATTATCAACAGTAGAGCAATAAAATGAGAAATATTAAAGCTGGCAACTTCCAAAGGTGGGAAAGGCTGAATTGACTCCATTGTTTTATAAGGAAGCTTGGAGGCATGAACTACCCTTTGTGACATTAATAGGAGATGAGACTATAGGAAGCCCATCAGATTGTTCTCTTTCTTTCGATTGACCCTTTTGGCACACAAAGCCAAAAAGATTCAATATCACTGGCCTATACCAAATGATCTCTGCTGTGATGAAGCACTCACAACTTCTAAAGTTAAGCTGTTCCACTGGTTAATAATCCTCACTCAGGCTCTCAAATACACCTCACACTCAATTTTTTATCAAGTAACTACAGGAATGCTGTGAGGACTGTAAGTCACTTTTTTCAGATTGTTGTGAGTTCAAAGAGTCACTTAAGAACTACCTATAGTTCTTGTAACTTAAGAACTACCTATAGTCACCATGGTGATTTAGGGACTACCAATAATAATAATAATAATAATAATAATAATAATAATAATAATAATAATAATAATAATATTGAAGGCAAAGTGGATAAGGAAAAGACCTGGTCATGGCTTACAAGTGGAACACTCAAAAAGGAGACAGAAGGACTAATACTGGCAGCACAAGAACAGGCCATTAGAACAAATGCTGTCAAAGCCAGAATTGAAAAATCAACAGACGATCTAAAGTGCAGACTCTGTAAAGAAACAGATGAAACAATCGATCACATACTCAGCTGCTGCAAAAAGATCGCACAGACTGACTACAAGCATAGACATGATGCTGTGGCACAGATGATCCACTGGAACTTGTGCTGGAACTACCATTTACCAGTGGCAAAGAACTGGTGGGATCATAAGCCCGAAAAAGTGGTAGAAAACGAGCAAGCAAAGCTACTGTGGGACTTCCGACTTCAGACTGACCGAATTCTGAAGCATAACACACCAGACATTGGGATCGTGGAGAAAAATCAAGTATGGATCATCGACATCGCAATCCCAGGAGACAGAAGAATTGAGGAGAAGCAGCTAGAGAAATTAGTGAAATATGAAGATCTAAAAATCAAGCTGCAACGACTCTGGCATAAGCCCGTGAAAGTGGTCCCAGTGGTACTTGGCACGCTGGGCGCAGTACCAAAGGATCTCAGTGGACATTTGAAAACCATTGGAATTGACAAAATCTCCATCTGTCAATTGCAAAAGGCCGCTTTACTGGGATCGGCAAACATAATTCGCCGCTACATCAAGCAGTCCTAGGTGCTTGGGAAGCGCCCGACTGGTGATGAAATACGAAATCCAGCAAAGTGATCTCGTTTGCTGTGTTGTACTGACATCATAATAATAATAATAATAATAATAATAATAATAATAATAATAATAATAATAATAATAATAATAATAATATATTAGATTAGTATGCTGCCCCTCTCTGAGGACTCGGAGCAGCATAACTTAACTTAAGAACTACCTATAGTCACCATGGTGTAGTGTTTAGCGTACAGTACTGCAGGTTACTTCTGCTGCCTACCAGCTGCCTGCAATTTGGCAGTTCGAATCTCACCAGGCTCAAGGTTCGGAAGTTCAAATTTCACCAGGATTCAGGTTAACTCATCTTTCCATCCTTCCAGGGTGGGTAAAATGAGGACCCAAATTACTAGGGACAAGAGGCCGACTCTGAAAACCACTTGGAGTGGGCTGTAAAGCTCTGTAAAGCAATATATAAGTCTAATTGCTATTGTTATAATTGAACAACCCCACCCCAATAGGTTAAAACATCACCATCTAGATTGGTTCTTAATTCTTGGGCACTTGTGTTTGGTATTACAATCTCTGGTGTGTGGTTTGTTGTACAACAGTTCTATGGGATGGTGCCCTCGAATTATTGCTAATGGTTCCTTCCGACTGTCATTTATTGATTCTTAGGTAATGTACAATGGTTTTGTTTAGAACTTCAGAGATAGATGGCAGATGGATTAATACTACTTCATTGTTCTTTTCTTGGAATGGTTCAAGTTATTCTCCCATTTGGGGCGTGCCAGGTTTGGTTGTCAAAATGAACCAAAGAGCATTCTTTTCCCTTTTATTTTGCCTGCCTTGGCACAGTGTCTTAAGTCACAAGAGAGGATTTAGATTACACTGTGACATTCGTATTTATTTAAGGCCCCAGTTATACCAATAAAAAAAAAGTTAAAAGATTAATTATCAGTCATGTGGTGCAATTTGTAATCAGCAAAGTAAACACTCCACCCAAAATAATTCTAGCTATGATGAGTCCTTTTTTTAAAATGGTATATTGTATTATGATTAATTTGAGTGAGTCACAACTCACTTTAGCAATAATCTGTTCTCGGTCTTTGGCTAATTTCATATTTGATCTCCTCATAATAGATACTCAAGGTGATGGTTCTGTACTGAAATCATTAGTCACAGGGTATCCCCATTTTCCTTTTAGAAGGGAAATGGATGCACTTAAGAGGAACACCTTTTTGCATATTGTCATATAAGCACAGGTGATATAGTTCTACATAGGAATCATTGAATCTGTCATCTGCACCTCTACAACTACTTGGTTTGGTTCTGCAACCCAACAAGACCGACACAGACCATAGACGATAATCAGAACTGCAGAAAAAACAATTGCTGCCAACCTGCCTTCCATTGAGGACCTGTATATTGCACGAGTCAAAAGGAGGGCTGTAAAAATATTTACTGACCCCTCACATCCTGGACATAAACTGTTTCAATTCCTACCCTCAAAACGTCACTGCAGAGCACTACACACCAAGACAACTAGACACAAGAACAGTTTCACTCTACTAAACAAATAATTCCCTCAACACAGTCAACTATTTACTAAGTCTGCACTACCATTACTACTAGTTTTTTGTCATCATTCCTGTCACCCATTCCCTCCCACTTATGACTATATGACTGTAACCTGTTGCTTGTATCATTAAGATTTCTATTGTTCTTCATTTCTTATTTGACCCCTATGACAATCATTAAGTGTTGTATCATATGATTCTTGACAAATGTATCTTTTCTTTTATGTACACTGAGAGCATATGCACCAAGACAAATTCCTTTTTGTGTCCAATCACACTTGGCCGATAAACAATTCTATTCTATTCTATCCACTAACAAAAAAAGCCTCCTGCCTCTGACATGTTCCAATATTTGAGGCACTGCCACAAAGAAGAGGTCACCCTAGTTTCCAAAACACCTGAATGCGGGACAAGAAGCGATGAATGGAAACAAGAAGAGTAGAGTAGAGTAGAGTAGGCTAGGGTACGGTAGGGTAGAATAGAATAGAATAGAATTTTATTGGCCAAGTGTGATTGGACACACAAGGAATTTGTCTTTGGTGCACATGCACTCAGTGTACATAAAATAAAATATACATTCGTCAAGAATAATGAGATACAACACTTAATGATAGTCCAGGTTCTAATAAGCAATCCAATCATATTAGGAACCAGTCAATATAAATTGTAAGGATACAAGCAATAAAGTTATAGTCATACAGTCATAAGCTGGAGATGGATGATGGGAACGATGAGAAGATTAATAGTAGCACAGACTTAGTAAATAGTTTGACACTGTTGAGGAATGATTTTTTTAGCAGAGTGATGGCAACCTAGAACTAAGGAGAAACTTCTTAACAGTGAGGACAATTAACCAATGGAACAGCTTGCCTCCAGAAATTTTCAAGAAGAGACTGGGCAACCGTTTGAGATGGTTTTCAAGAGGAGACTGGGCAACCGTTTGTCTGACATAGGACAGTGTCTCCTGATTGTGCAGGGGGTTGAACTAAAACACCTGCAAGTTCCTTTCCAACTCTGTTATTCCCCAATTTCTTCAGAAGCACAACTGCCAGTCAAGTTGGACAGTTATTGGGACAATTGACTAGGCCTCTTTTGAGTCATGGAGTCAAATTAAGATATTTTTAAGGGTCAAGAAGGATTGGGGAGGTGATGCCCAGAGATGGCAGAATATGAATGGCATTGGATGTACCTGGAGCATCTTTTCTGTAGCCTGGGAACAGGTAAAGATAGAGGAGTGAAATCATACATTCCATAGTAATATCAAGAGGTTCCCTCCTAAAAATTAGTTCATAGCAGTGTTCCAGTTGTCTAATGCATGAATTACATACCAGTTTGCCTCTTCACAAAGTGCTCATTTATAGCAACAGTCTTTTTATTTTGTCATAGTCAGCTTTTATTAGTATCAGTACCATATTTTTGGAGTATAAGACACACCTTTTTCTTCCCTAAAAGAGGCTGATAATTTGGGTGCATCTTATACTCTGAATGTAGCTTTTCCCCCCAGCCCTAACTAGCTGCTAATGATCTCCCCAGCTCTTACCTTGCAGGCTCTTTCATTGTTACTCTCTGCAAAGAATGTTTTCCAAGCCCAAAGTCTTTGCAGTTTTTTTTCATTGCTCTAACTTGCTCCAAATGTTTCTTTCCAGCCATAACTAGGTGCTAACAATGTTCCCAGCTCTTACCCACTTGGAATCTCTTTCATTGTTACTCTCTGCGAAGAATGTTTTGCAAACCATGCCCTTGTAGATTTTTTTTCCCATTGCTTTACTTGCTCCGAATGTTTCTTTCCAGCCCTAATCAGGTAGTAACAATGTCCCCAGCTCTTACTGGCTTGCAAGCTCTTTCATTGTTATTCTTTGCAAAGAATATTTTCCAAGCCCTGACTTTCCAGGGTTTTTTCATTGTTCTAACTTGCTCTGAATAAGTTTCTTTCCAGCCCTAACCAGTTGCTTACCAGCTTGCAAGCTCTTTCATTGTTACTCTCTCCGAATAAAGTTTTTTAAAAGTTCTAACCAGGGGATAAATTAATGTAATAGCTAAGCACGCTAGCCAGATGAATACCTGGTAAGCAGATTCTTTTCCCTATTTTCCTACCCAAAAACTAATACTCCAGTGCGTTTTATGCTCAGAAAAATATGGTAAGTATATTCACCAGCCAGGGACCAAGATATCTAAATTGCACAGTCCCCTTCCACCAATAGGGGCTCTCAATAAGGCCCTGTGCTAAGCAGAGCAATTTATTTGGCAGTGACTGAAAATATTTCTTTCTGGGATCTGCAAGCTTAGTTGCTGTGAATGTTTTGCAAAAAAGGCCACCTTGTTTGGGGCAAACTCCTGATGATTGTATAGACATGTTTGTGAAGCTCTCTTGGCAACAGGATAGGGTGGCTTTCTTGTCGGATGTTTTTATAACCTCTCAATTTATTCTGCAGCAAGAAATTTTGGTGAGAAATTAAGAATAAATTTTGGTGAGAAATTAAGCAGAAATTTCAGCGAGAAATTAAGCAGAAATTTTGGAGATAAATTAAGCAGAAATTTTGGAAATAAA
Organism: Erythrolamprus reginae; assembly: GCF_031021105.1. NCBI lineage: Eukaryota > Metazoa > Chordata > Lepidosauria > Squamata > Dipsadidae > Erythrolamprus > Erythrolamprus reginae. The sequence continues at coordinate 126,119,921 of NC_091953.1, read as the reverse complement.
TTAAGCAGAAATTTTGGAGATAAATTAAGCAGAAATTTTGGAGACAAATTAAGCAGAAATTTCAGCAAGAAATTGCCGAAATCTCCTTGCACGCATGTCCCCTCATGAGATTCCAGTGCATTTTTGCTTCCTGCATGTTGTGGTTAGCTCTGGCCCAGCTCCTGTCCCAAGGACTGTGGATGTGGGGGAGACATCCACATGCTGCAGGCCTGTTTTGTCCCTGGTGGAATCTGCTGATGAAGGCTCCTCTAACCAAGAAGACATGAGTGACAGGGAGGAGGAGAGTGTGGCAGACAGCTCAGAAGGAGATCAATTATCTAGCTCCTCCTTGGATTCAGAACAAGAGTTAATGATACAGCCACGCATGCGGAGAGCGATGCATAGGCAGCAACAACTGAGAGATTATTATCAAAGAAAATGAGGCCACCTGTGGTTGGGTGTGGCTGTGGTAATTAGTGAGGCTGCTATAAATAGCAGCCTGTGGGTTTGGCCATTGTGGAGGATTATCTGATCGTTGTGTTTCGTGACTGCTTTACTGACTTTGACCTTTTGTGTGCTGATTTTTCCCCGCTTTGAAACTAAACCAGAGCAAAGTGTGTTTCACTTTGTGAAAGAAGTAGGACTGTGAATTGCCTCACAGCTGCAAGCTAAGTATCACAGAACTGATAAGGGACTTGTATAAATTACCAGTTTGTTTGGAGACAGTGCTCTTTGCTATACCAAAAGAGGGCTTGGTTTAAGTGAATTTTCATTATAAAGAACATTGTTTTGAATTTGTACCTGTGAATTTTTGGGAGGATTCTACCAGAGAGCCCAACAGAACACTGCACATGCGCAGAAGCAAAAACATGCTGGAGACACATAGCACATGCATGCAGGCAAGATAACCAAAGCTGTTCATGCAGCACACTGATAGTGGTGGTAATAGCAATCTGCCTCTGCTTATGAGGTGCTTTCCGAGCTTGGGAGATGCTCTCCTTGATGAAGAGTTCTTCAGGGTAGATTAAATCACTTCTCTCAGATCCCCTGGCCTGAAGGATGGGGCTTATGTGAGGTTCTATTTCCCTGACTGTGTTTGTTAGCACAGTTGGTTCAAGTGGGGAAAGAAATGTGTGTGGAGTCTGTAGACAACAAAAGAAGACTTCACAAGTAGAGGTCAAAATAACTTGCTTTCGGACAAGAGAATATGAACGGAGGAGTCATTGAGTTTAATATGTGTTCTTGGATGCAGCCATCGAAAATCAGGGTAAACAAACTTTTCCACAGCCCCCTGAAGACTTTTCTAAGTATCTTCCAACTAGTTTAAAGCCTCCCAAGTTCAAGCATTAGACTTTACGTTGCTACTCGGGAGGTCTGAGAGAGGGAGTTTAATGTAAATTTCTCATACGAGAAGAAATTTGCAGCACAGGTGGAAAAATAGCAACTCAGTTTATTCACCAGCACAATGAATGGGTCCCCAGGGCAGGAGCATTTGAAAACTCTCCCCTTCCCACATTTTTCCCTACTTGGTTTTTTTTTAAAAAAAAGTTTGATTGTTTAGTTCAGAAGCTGCTGACTCGTAAATTCTGGATAGGCCAAAACATTGTGCCAGTTCTTCCAGCAGTCATGTTGACCCCATACTTTGGGGTCATTTATAAGCCTTTTTGGTGATTTTGAAAGCCAGCCCTGAGCTTTTTAAAATGTGTTTTTTTTCACTGTCCAAAATCAGAGGGGCACATGAAAGCTGAGAGATTGATCATGCCTGGGCAGCCACAAGATAGTCTAGAGGTAGGCAAAGTTGGCTCTTCTATGACTTGTGGACTTCAACTTCCAGAATTCCTGAGCCAATCATGCTAGCTCAGGAATTCTGGGAGTTGAGGTCCACATGCCATAGAAGAGCCAACTTTCCCTGGCCCTGGTCTAGAATAAGGATGTCAAATTCAAGAGCCGCAGGCCAGATCCGGCCCATGGGGTGCTTAGATTTGGCCTGTGGGGCAGCTTTGGAAACCAGAAAGGACTGGCCCATGGGTTCCTACCAGTTTGGACTGGTTCTATAGAACCGGTAGTAACTTGGTGGACTGGCTCACGGGAAGCAGAAACAATTGAAGGTCTCTGGAGTGCAAGTGAGCCCAAGATGTGATATGTATGGCTAAAATCATCTTGCCCAGGAGAGAGGACAGCAGACTCAAAGGAGTGACAGGTTGGGCCAGAACATGGCACTCCAGAGAGTCAATAATGGCCTGATGGATGGGGACAGCTCCAATATTGAGGAGGAAGCCATGGTGCCTGAGGGTGTGGAGTGTTATCTGGACATCCTGTTCCACTTGGGATGAAAAAGAGGGTTGAATAAAGATGTCATCCAGATAACACTACACACTGTCTGAAGCCACCCTCTGATGGGCGCTGGCTTGCCCCCGATACCATCCATAGTTTTGCTCATACTTTTGATCAGATACCCTGGGACCCCGTCTGGTGAAGGATAGGCTTCGAGCATACGAAGTGGGATTTTACCCTTATCCTTCATCTCCATGACTATGGGGTTCAGAACCTCCCCAAAAAAGAGACTGACCAGCGATGGGGATTTGATGACAGTTGCCATTTATGGCAAGCGTCAGCATAGCCAGGTCTTCTTGCGTACCACCACAGCTCACCCCATAGTTCTTGTCATGAAGCGAGAAGATTGCAACGTGGTGTCAAACGTGAATTGGGCAACAGCCAGGGGTTTATACATGTCCTGGTTCGCCCTGGTGTTTGACGCTGGCAGGTGGTCCTGGAGGGCATGGAGCCATTTGACGCTGGCAGGTGGTCCTGGAGGGCATGGAGCCATTTGGCAAAAGAATGAAGCTGTGGTTGATGCCTTCGCTGCCTTGGAGCGCTGTCTCCGTATAATGGTCTTCCAGATGGAGGAGCTCCTCAGAGTCCCCCGGCATTTGAGGATTCACAGCACTGCAGATTCCGGTATCCCATGTTTCTGGAGGTAGCTTCTCAACAGTGGAAATTTCTATGTCCTGCAGGTTGTGTAAAATCTCTTTTATTATGTTTGCTTTCACAATACTCTTTGTGCAATCAAGGAAAGCTCCATTTACACATATTCCAATGGAACACAGCATTCAAGATGAGATTGGACTTATAAAAACATGGGTTGAAGGACATGGGCAGGAAGACTCCTACTACAAATAACATTTACCAAGAGAAATGGCAGCATGTGATTGACTAGGACGGGCTACAAGAATGGTGGAAAGTCTTAAGCATAAAACGTATCAGGAAAGACTTAATGAACTCAATCTGTATAGTCTGGAGGACAGAAGGAAAAGGGGGGACATGATCAAAACATTTAAATATGTTAAAGGGTTAAATAAGGTCCAGGAGGGAAGTGTTTTTAATAGGAAAGTGAACACAAGAACAAGGGGGCACAATCTGAGGTCAGTTAGGGGAAAGATCAAAGGCAACATGAGAAAATATTATTTGACTGAAAGAGTAGTAGATCCTTGGAACAAACTTCCAGCAGACGTGGTTGGTAAATCCACAGTAACTGAATTTAAACATGCCTGGGATAAACATATATCCATTGTAAGATAAAATACAGGAAATAGTATAAGGGCAGACTAGATGGACCATGAGGTCTTTTTCTGCCGTCAGTCTTCTATGTTTCTATGTTTCTATCTTTCTATAGATTAGCCCTCAAAATGTATTTATTCGACTTCTATGCTATCCAATCCCGAAGGACTCAGGGTGGCATAGAAGTATAGAAATGAATGAAAACTGGTCCAAACAGCCTTCAAACCTGAACCTCTTAATCCAAACCCCTTTCATTTCAGTAGAGGAATAAGGAAAATCAATTTACTGTAATTTTTTTTTGAGTAGAAGATGCACTGAGTATAAGAAGCACCTTAGTTTTGGGAAAGGAAAATAGGGGAGGTCTACCTAGCATGTATTCATCTGGCTAGCCTCCTTAGTCTGTTCAGCTGCAACACATTATTTTATCCCTTGGTTAGGGCTGAAAAAAAACTTTTGGGGAGGGAATAGCAATGAAAACAAGCCTGCAAAAACGTAAGACTGGGGGAAAAAACTTATTTGGAATAACAATGAAAACAAGCCTGCAAGCAGGGAAGATAGTTAACACCTTGTTATGGGAAAAGCTTGGAAAAAGCTAAATTTGGCATATAAGACACACCCAAATTTTCAGACTCTTTTTTTGGGGGGGGAAGGTGAGTATTATTCTCTGAAAAATATGGTAAGTGCCATCAGCTCATATTTGGCTCTGGTGATGGTATGGACAATCTTCTGTGACCTTGATGAGATGTTCAATAAAGTGCAGCTCTTCCAAAGAATTTCATCTGCCTCCTTGACCAACATCAATTCCATATTTATTTAATTTATTTATTTATTTGATTTTTATGCTGCCCTTCTCCTTAGACTCAGGGCGGCTTACAACATGTTAGCAATAGCACTTTTTAACAGTGCCGGCCTATTGCCCCCACAATCTGGGCCCTCATTTGACCCACCTCGGAAGGATGGAAGGCTGAGTATGGCAGACAGCTCAGAAGGAGATCAATTATCTAGCTCCTCCTTGGATTCAGAACAAGAGTTAATGATACAGCCACGCATGCGGAGAGTGATGCATAGGCAACAACAACTGAGAGATTATTATCAAAGAAAATGAGGCCACCTGTGGTTGGGTGGGGCTGTGGTAATTAGTGAGGCTGCTATAAATAGCAGCCTGTGGGTTTGGCCATTGTGGAGGATTATCTGATCATTGTGTTTCATGACTGCTTTACTGACTGACTTTTTGTGTGCTGATTTTTCCCTGCTTTGAAACTAAACCAGAGCAAAGTGTGTTTCACTTTGTGAAAGAAGAAGGACTGTGAATTGCCTCACAGCTGCAAGCTAAGTATCAAAGGACTGATAAGGGACTTGTACAAATTACCAGTTTGTTTGGAGACGAGTGCTCTTTGCTATACCAAAAGAGGGCTTAGGTTAAGTGAATTTTCCTTATAAAGAACATTGTTTTGAATTTTCAAACGTGTGTGTGTCTGAAATTTGTACCTGTGAATTTTTGGGAGGATTCTACCAGAGAGCCCGACAGAACATTAAGTATTCAATACATAGTGCATAAAGTTAGTACCCCCACTGCCCTCCCTCCCCTGTGGGGGTAGCAGCCCATTACTCCGCTCCGAGTCTCTGGAGAGGGGCGGCATACAAATCTACTAATAAATAATAATTATTGGTATCAGCAAGTCTATGTGGAGACATCATGGCTTCCGACAGGCAAACTAAAGTTGGACTCTTTTGGTAACCAAACCTTCCCAAGAAATGGAAAAGAAAGAGCCATAAAAGTTACAAGGGGAAATGCTTTTGCTGATAAAAGGCAGAGCAGATAACAAGTCACAAAAGCCCCCTCGAGAGAGATAACCTTGAGACGCACCTGTATATAAAGATTAAACAACAACCTGTATGGAGCGATTTATAGGGCTTATCGAATGGCAGGTTTCACTATTGACGTTTGCAAAAACTCAACTTTATTATGGGTTTCTCTTTGTTAATATTCTGGGTTCATGCAGAAACCAACTTTTGTGAGGGGGGGGGAGGGAGGAGAGAAAACCACTTCAGGGAAGAAAAAAAAGTTTTTATCTGAGAGGTTTTACAAAAGGCATTTAATGAAACGCTATATGACCTCAAAAGGCAAACAATAAAGGCTTTAAATACAGCTTTCAGGACAATTAGGTCTGTATCTCTTCATCAACACTTGCATGCATGTCTGATACATGCACACATGCACAAACACACACACACACACACCCCTCATGGCTGACTAAGTCAAGGTCCAACACATTAGAGGTTTTTTTAAAAAAAACAGCAACCTGGATTTGATACCTGCCTGGAAGGAAAGGCAGGTTATCAAACACCTGGCAGGTGGAAGACAAGGGCTTGTGGACTGTGCTCAGCAGTTGTTCAAAAGAAAAGAAGGGAGGGAAGGATGGAGGGAGGGAGGGAGGGGGAAAGAAGGGCAAGAGAGAAGGAGAAAAGGGAAGGAGGGAGGGAAGGGAGAGAGGAAGGAAGGAAGGGAAAGGAACGGAAGGGAAAGAAGGAAAGGAAGGAGGGAAGGAGGCAGGAGGAAGGGAGGGAGGGAGGGAAGAAGTCAGCAAGGAGGAAGGAAAGAAGGAAGGAAGGAAGGGAAAGGAAGGGAAGGGAAGGGAAAGAATGGCAGGAATTAATGAATGAATGAAGGAAGGAAGGAAGGAAGGAAGGGAAAGGAAGGGAAAGAAGGGCAGGAATGAATGAAGGAAGGAAGGAAAGGAAAGGAAAGGAAAGGAAGGAAAGGAAAGGAAAGGAAAGGAAGGAGGGAGGGAAGGAGGCAGGAGGAAGGGAGAGAGGGAAGAAGTCAGCAAGGAGGAAGGAAGATAGGAAGGAAGGAAGGGAGGAAGGAAGGAAGGGGGAAAGTTTGATTTCATGATAGGAAAGTATGCTGGTATTGTAGAAAGAGAAGCAAATTAGTTGTGTGAACTTTTGCTCTTTCATGGTAGCCCAAAGCCAGCATCCCATTTCTATTCCCTGCGTCTTCAAAACATTCGAGCCTTGAATGATGCAGCCTCTGAACTGAAGCCCTAGTGTGCAAGTGTGTGGCCAAAGCCACCCCAGTGCCATAAGTTCATCTGTGCAAGAACCTGGATGCCAAAGTTCACCGATTCATCTGCAGCTGATGACTGGGGTAGGTGAAGAGCTAAAGCTTCCACCCAACCTCATGGGCCCAACATTTTGGAGACTGGGATTCAATTGCCAATTGCTACTTTAAAGAGGTGGTTAAATTCAGCTTCAGCTTTGTTTCACATAACAACAGGAATACATATAGCATCCCATGCTAACTGCTGTGGGCTATTCAAGTTGTGTAGAACCCAGAGGGAAAGCATTTTGCTTTGTTTAATCAAATGGCAGATGTAACATTGGAGAGAGAGGGGGGAGGGAGGAATGGAGAGAGAGAGAAGGAGAGAGAAGGAGAGAAAGAGAAAGAGAGGGGGAGAGAGAGGAGAGAGGAGGAGAAAGAGAGAGAAAGAGGAAAGAGGGAGGGAGAGAGAGAAGGAGAGAGAAAGAGAGAAAGAGAAGAGAGGGAGGGAGGGATAGAAAGAGAGAGAGAGAATGAGAGAGAAGGAGAAAGAGAGAGGGGGGAGAGAGGAGAGAGGAGGAGAAAGAGAGAGAAAGAGAAAGAGGGAGGGAGAGAAGGAGAGAGAAAGAGAGAAAGAGAGAGGGAGGGAGGGAAAGAGAGAGAGAGAGGAGAGAGAAGGAGAAAGAGAGAGGGGGAGAGAGAGGAAAGAGGACGAAAAAGAGGGAGAAAGAGGGAGGGAGGGGGAGAGAGGAGAGAGAAAGAGAGAAAGAGAGGGAAGGAGGGAGAGAAAGAGGGAGAGGGAGAGAAGGAGAGAGGAGAAAGAGAGAGGGAGGGGGAGAGAGAGGAGAGAGGAGAAAGAGAGAGAGAAAGAAAGAAAGAGAAAGACAGGGAGGGAGAAAGAAAGAGAGAAGGAGAGAGAGGGGGAGAGAGAGAGAGAGAGAGAGAGAAACTTTCCCAGGCAGGGTCTTGTGTGGGTGTTGGAAGAGATGCAGTTTGGAGTTAAAGGCCCTGTTGGGAAACGAAAGATAATAATTCCAGAAGAGACCCTCAGTTGGAACAATTAATGTATTTTGTCAGGAAAGCATTCACACCTGCCCACTGCGTAAGGGGACTCAGGGACTGCTTAGCTTTCCCACAAATTAGCAGCACAATCCGTGAAAAGTCTCCTTACAATCTCCGTATGACTGCGTTTTGTAAGAAAGAAGGATTCTGATAAAAGCCAAATGCTGTTGAGTTCTTTAATCCTATTGTTCTGGTCCTTATTAGAGAAATCACAGTCTCAAACGCAAACAAACACATGGACAATTGGATTTTGCCGATTCTCTGTTCAAAACTTTGGGCTCTGTGTCAACGTCAAAGCAGAGTTAAAAGTTTTGACCATCCTTCCACCTCCTTCTCCCCCAAACTATGTGGGTGGCTTTTCCTTTGGTTAAATCCCAAAGGCTAATCAATGGTAAACTGAAGGCTAGATTTTGGCCTAAAGTTCTCCTAATAATCATCCAAAAAAGGACAGAATATGATTGTATTTCTTTTCTTCTTGTTTTGCTGAAAAGCAATAATTTTATAGGCAGGGTTAGGACATAAACAGCAGAGAGATGACTGGTTCTGATCATAACTATAGCTGTTTTATTTCACATTATTTTATGGTTTGGTTTAGTTTATCTTAAATTAGATTAATTTAGTTTATCTTAGTTTAGATTATGGGCTACAAAAATGGTGGAAAGTCATAAGCATAAAATTTATCAGGAAAGACTTCATGAACTCAATCGGTATAGTCTGGAGGACAGAAGGGAAAGGGGGGGACATGAACGAAACATTTAAATATGTTAACGGGTTAAATAAGGTTCAGGAGGGAAGTGTTTTTAATAAGAAAGTGAACACAAGAACAAGGGGACACAATCTGAGGTTAGTTGGGGGGAAGATTAGAAGTAACGTGAAAAAATATTATTTTATTGAAAGAGTAGTAGATGCTTGGAACAAACATAACACTGATTTGGCCCTCAATGAAATCAACTTTTTACACCCTTGTGCTAATCCAACCTCCTGCTCAATCAGGAAGCTCTCTACCATTTTAGACAAGTGGTTGCCAATCTCTTCTTAAAAACCTCCAGCATTGGAGCACCCACGACATCTGGAGGCAAGTCGTTCCACTGATCAGTTGAAAATATTATTTCACTGAAAGAGTAGTAGATGCTTGGAACAAACTTCCAGCAGACGTGGTAGATAAATCCACAGTAACTGAATTTAAACATGCCTGGGATAAACATATATCCATCCTAAGATAAAATACAGGAAATAATATAAGGGAAGACTAGACGGACCATGAGGTCTTTTTCTGCCGTCAATCTTCTATGTTTCTATTTTTTTAGTTAATTTAGGTTAGATTAATTTATACAGTTTACCTTACTTTGGGTTAGTTTTGTTTTGTGTCATCTTTTCTTTTTTTTTCTTTTGCTTTCTTTCCTTTAGCTAAATTTAGCTTAGTTTAGCTCAGCTCAGTTTGATTGAGCTTAGATAGGTTTAGCTTGGATTAGTTTAGTATCTTTAAACCCACAATTTAGCTTTTAAAAGCAATTCATCACGAAGTTTTGTACAGATATACCCTCATTTGCATTTTAGCAGATTCATCAGTGATGGTCTGGCTCTCACATTGCACACATGCACACAATTACATGTCTCAACATAATAATTATTCAGCACATTGTAACTACCGACTGACTGAGCCTACGCTTTAGGAAATGAAGGCTCAACAGGGGATGAACCCAGGATGAAAGATGACACGTATCAGTTTGTCACTTGATGTGGCAATCCTTAAATTTTGGAAACCCTTGAAGCTGTTCTAGATTTCCTTGAATGTTCAATGGATCCTCCTCTGGATGGGGTCCTTCTGATACTAACAGGCTCTTTTACTCCTACTCGGGGGTGCATTCTAACTTACCACGCTGCCGGTTCGCTTCCTCATGCGCTGCGTGGCTGTGCTGTTTGGGTGTGGGCATTCTTCACATGGTGCATACATATGCGCAGTGCTGAAAATTTACAAAAAAAAATCCCACCCAAAAAGCTGAAAACAAGTTGGCAGTGCATACACAGTGTTCTCCTTGGCTGGCTGGCCACCCAATGAGGCAGTATACAAACACACACACACACACATACACACACATACACACACACAGAGGAGCTTGAAAAAGGCAAAGTTCTTTTTATGTACAAAATGGGTTTAGAGCCTCAGCCACCGTAAAAAAATGTTAGTTTATGATTCAGATGTCAGGGTTAATGGCTCAAGTCAATTACACACTTGGCTTGAGTGTCAGAATTCCAAAGCTGTCCAGAATAAAAGCTAGAAGCGTCAATGTCTCTGTCTCTCTCTCAAATCCGAATGATAATTTCCCACACCGCCTTTCACAGCCCTTCCCTTTTTAACCCTGCTGCAGCTTCCTTGATTTCTAACAGCTATGCCTTAGAATCTCCGTCTGTGTCTGCGCAGCTGCTCCTGATGTCCCAGCATTCTACGCACCCTGACATTTAGGATGGGATCATCCATCACCCCTTCCTCGTCTGACTCAGATGAGGCTCTGATTGGAGATCCTACAGGCTCTGCAGATCTCTCTGCCTCCCTTTCCACATCAACCTCTCCGTCCCCTTTACTGTCTGACTCCTCATGAAGCCAGGCAGGTCTTCTTTGATCTGACGGATCGGGTTCCTCTGAGTCCAAATCAGTGACCAGAGGAGCTGGCTGTGAGCCAACCAAAACACACAGTGCTAGAAATTCAGCTCCATGACATCAACAGCAGTTTGCTACTGGGTTGGGCGAACTGGTGCGAACTGGGCGGAACTCACCTCTGCTCCTACTTGAAGTAATGGAATGTCCATGCCCCTGAAGTGGGCAACTCCAGAATTCTCAGCAAAGGCCACATGGATTAGGGATGTCTGGAACTTGAAGACCTCATATCTGGAAGTTGGAAAAGACAGCTTTCCTTTGGAGTTTTGAGTGCCATCTTGTGTTTTAAAAGCTGTTGTCAGTTTTCAGTTACAGTAAATCTATAGCAACAGAGCTATCGTTGGCACTAAGCAGCTTTAGCTAGTCCTTCAGGGCACTGAATTGGAAAAAAATAAACCATGAGGACTTATGTGTCAGCTAGTTATGTGATCCTTAGAAGAAAAAAGGACATAGGGAAAAATATCTCTAATTTAATTAACTCTGGGAATAGTTATGTCTTACATGAAAGAAACAGCCATCATAGGTAAAAAAAAATCAAAAGAGAATACTCGTAATTAAGCAACACAATATTGTATTATGAGCATTATCCTGTAGTTGTTTTTATTAAAAAATGTAATTAAAAAAATAAAAACCAATGCAAACAAAAAATAATAATAAAAGAATTAAAAAAGAAAGTGCTAGAAAAGAAAAAAATAGAAAAGGAACAAAGTATATCAAAGAGACATGAAATAAATATATAAAGAAATGTTACAAGTCACAAGTATAAATAAAATTAGTAACTTATCATCCACACTTGAAATACAATAATCTCTTATTCCCATATTTCATCTCTCATCGGTAAACAAATCTTTAAATCCATATTGTTCCATTCCAACCAGCAAGAATTAGTTAAGGGTTACTATAGATAACAACATACCTATTTTAACTTTGATCAAATAGGCCAGCTTTATATTTCTTCCTTTTAATTTTAACAATTTTGATATATATTCCTTTTAAATAATGTCCTGAAAACTTTGTCCCCTCTCACAAAATCTCCTTGATGAGTGATGTCAATCTGACCACACCTCCCAGTCCCTCCCCCTTGAAGTCAAACATAACACTGATGTAGCCCCTCAATGAAATCAACTTTTTACACCCTTGTGCTAATCCAACCTCCTGCTCAATCAGGAAGCTCTCTACCATTTTAGACAAGTGGTTGCCAATCTCTTCTTAAAAACCTCCAGCATTGGAGCACCCACGACATCTGGAGGCAAGTCGTTCCACTGATCAATTGAAAATATTATTTTACTGAAACAGTAGTAGATCCTTGGAACAAACTTCCAGCAGATGTGGTTAGTAAATCCACAGTAACTGAATTTAAACATGCCTGGGATAAACATAGATCCCTCCTAAGATAAAATACAAAAAATAGTATAAGGGCAGACTAGATGGATCATGAGGTCTTTTTCTGCCGTCAGTCTTCTATGTTTCTAACTGTTAGGAAATTTCTCCTTTATTCTAGGTTTTAAAACATTTCTCTTTATATTTGGATACAAACAATAGAAGAAATAGGAATAAAATATATCAATGAAAGAATAGAAGTAATATAGGAAAAGAAGAAAGGTATAGGAGATATAGGAGAGCAATAGGACAGGGGACGGAAGGCACTCAAGTGCACTTGTACTCGCCCCTTACTGACCTCTTAGGAATCTGGATAGGTCAACCGTAGATAATCTAAGGGTAAAGTGTTGGGGGTTTGGGGATGACACTTTGGAGTCCGGTAATGAGTTCCACGCTTCGACAACTCGGTTACTGAAGTCGTATCTTTTACAGTCAAGTTTGATACATTTAAACTTTTAGCTAGTAAACTATTGGAAATTATATGCTTAAAACTTGTCAACTGCATGTGTGTGAATCTATTTCTTTGGGGGCTCATCATCAGGACAGAACAGTAACATCATTAGCATTAGCACTGATGTTGTTTGCTAGTTTAGGTAATGAAACATTTGCAAGAAAACACGCGAGCTCAGAGAGCACCAAACATTAACTACAAATATTCTTCTTCATTAGTAAAACTTCTGACCATTGGCATGTAATTTCAGTGCTCAACAACAAAGTTAAGTAAAGATCTTAAATTCTGTAGAGTAATCGGGTCAACAGATAAGTTGACACTATTTACGACATTTGATAAACTCATAGATGAAATTATTTCTTCTTTCTTCTTTTTTTATTTTTTATTTTTCTTCTTCTTTCTTTCTCCCCCCTTTTCTCTCCTTTCCTTTCTCTCTCTTTAGCTTTTCCTCCTTATTTTCTGCCCTTATGTAAGTGTGTATTTTGTTTTATAACTGCATACTCTAAATTCATTTAGATTTGTACTAATATTTGCATAGTCCTTTTGCTTTCTGTATCCCCTCCCACATTTATCTTCAATAAAGATTATATTTTATTTTTAAAAAAAATATTAAAAAACAATGAAATTGGACATGAGTGTCCACCATGTAATTTCATTTGGTGGGTGTTGTGGTTCAGCCTGAGGCAGAGGAAAGAGCAGCTGCGTCTCTGCTGGCTCCATGCCTGGGGGAGGATGAGAAGCGAAGAGGAATGTGACGAGGAAGAGGGGCCTGGGAGCCCTGGGGAGGGGCTCTCTTCAGCAAGTAGCTTGGAGTCTCTAGAGTCATTGGATGATGACGCACAAGCTGTCATTGATATGCGACAGAGACGCATAGATCAAAGGAGGCAGCAACTGAAGAGATATTATCAGCATTGAATAAGGAGCACCAGGGCTTGGGCGTGGTCCTCATTAGCAGGGAAGGGTTTATAAGGCAGGCAAACTCTTGTAACAGTGTGGAGTGTTATCTGAGTGGAATTGCTGTAATCTATGTTGTCTCTCAGCATTTCTGTTCCTGGCTCATGGCCCAGCAGTCTTGAAGACCTGTGGGAGGTGTATGTCTGTTATCTACAGCCTCGTCTTGGCATCAAGAATCCTGTGTTTTTGTATAGACAATTGCCTCTGTGTATCTGTTTGGAGTTCCAGTGTTTCCTGACTTGTAAGGACATTTTCTGTTGGTTATTTTTCTCTTTCTCATTATAAAACTGTGTGTGAATTCTACCGGTGTGTTTGGCTTATCTTTTTGGGTTGGTCATAGCTTCCGGAGTGACCCAGACAGAACAGTGGGTATAGGAGGGGAAGGAAGTTAAAACAAGTGTTTGTCAAATGCTTTTTGATGATTACGTTTTGTAAATATAGCTGTCTAAGAAAATCACGAGCCATCCAATGGAATAATTGATGGTTCAGAAGGGAAACGTTCCATACAAAATGCTTTTATTTATCCTTCATGCCTCCATTCAGATATTTATACCAATGCATACATTTAAAAGTTTAAATTCTATTTCAATTCACAGCTCAAGTCATAGGGAAGTGGAATACATAAGAGCAATGCACCAACAGAATTAGGTCTGAGACACCATTAAAAAACGTTAATACTTGTTCATGAAGTTAATTGTCTGCTGATGGGTTTTGTTTTCAGAGGGAACCCTCGTTACGATGATCATTGGGCAAACAAACAAACAAACAAACCAAAAAAATAAAATTCACCGTTTTACAGTAAAGAAGAGAAAAAGCTCTGAGTATATTTACAATACATACACTATACATAAATACAAGAATGACACGTACATAATAATTGATAAACTTATAACGTAGGTGCTGTTTAGCTGCTACGTAGCCTAGAGCGTGCAGGAAGAAAATATTGGGAAATCAAATGTCCTTTTTTTTTTTTCGGGAAAAGAAAATTGTCAGCTCTTAAAATCGTTTTAAAAACAACGAAGGAAAAAGAAGGAGCTGTAGTTTTGTTGCTAGTACTGGCACAGCTAATAATTTGGTGACTATTTTGGGATGAATGGATGGACAGAATCTCATATTACTAGCCAATGCCCGATCAATTGGATGTCTGGATGAAGATCAATAGGTTGCAATGCCTTTTCTGTCTTGGATAATGTTATGAACTTTCCATCTGGACTTGCTCACTTTCAAATCACTTTATGTTGTTGTTGCCTTTGCTGGTGTGAGAAAAACCCACTCTCCTTAAAGCCAAGGTGCCTCTTAGCCTTGGCCAGCATGCTGGTGGTGATGGAGAAGGGCAATTGAGGTTCCGGGTCACCTGTAGAACCAGACGCCCACTTTAAAACAATAAAACTCTCAGTTTTCTTCCACACACACATAGCAAAAGAAACCTATGGATAGAATGGCCCTGGGGAGGCCTTTAAAATGGCCAATCTCTCCAGGTAAACTGAGTTTATGATATTGATAAAGAATGCTATCCTCAACGTTCTCCTTGCCTTTATGAAGTCCCATGCTGGCAAAAAGTAGACATCCCAAAACATGAGCTGAATTTAGAAAAATGTGCAAGTGGGCTTCCTTACAAGAACCGGGTGGAAAAGGGCATCACTTGACACACACTACTTTACAGAAGTAGATTGATTATTATTTTTAGGCACCTTCTTCTAGGTTGTGCTTTGTCTAATCAAGAAATGGTGCCAGAGAATGTCCTGTGGAATTGGGCTCCAAAAAATGCACATAGAATGCTCCAGAACAAGATTTAGTAAGATTGGGAAGGTCACGGTGCTTTTATGCAAAACAACATCAACAAAATCTTTTGGGTCCAGATGTCTCAATGAAATTGGGAAAAAGAAGTCATCTCTCAAAGAATGGAGACACACACAAATCAGACTCCCTACATTTAAGGCACCCTCTCTTTTTTTCATGTACAGAAGAAACAATTAACGGAGATGTCCACAGGGGCTGATTTGTTTTTAAAAAGGCAATATGGTGGCCACAACAATGCAATCAACGTTCCACCTTTTATGTGGACAACCCTGGTCAAAAGCCACCAATGATTTTTACAAGCTTTGGGTTCACCTATGTTCCGTTATCCACGATGCCTTATTTGTGCAAACAAATAAGACAATGGAATGAAATACAGGTAAGGAGGGGATCACTTTGTACACATGCCAGTAGCAAGCCAGCAAAATTAGACAAGGAAAAAAACCACAACAATTTCTATTTCTCCCCACCAAAAATATATGAAATGGCTAAGAGTTGTTAACAATATTAGACAGCTTAAAAAATTGTTCTTTCCCCAACTCAAAGCTTTTTTAAACAAAAAACCCAGCCCTGTAAAGTTATTAATTCTTGACAATTATTTCATCCTATTTTAAGATGCTTGAGGAAGGGATTTTAGCAAATGGATGAAAAAGAGGATTTATCTGGCAGTATTCATCGTTTTCTCTGTTGGAATACATGATTCTTACTCCTTGAGTTGGCATTTGTCATGCTGGAATTTCGATCAAGTGGAAATTGACAGACTGATGAAAGTGACTCAAAAGTGAGTACTCAAATAAAACTGGCCATCTGAAGGCAGGGCAACTAGATTTCATGCCAGGTACTAGTTGGCTGGAAATAATTTAAAAAGGCATTTTGTGCAAGCTTTTATTTTTGCAGGAGTGAGTTTTAAGGATTGCCTACAATGCCTAGGTAATTGACTGGCTGATTTGACAACATTAGAAAAGACTGACTAAGAAGAACGAGAAATGAAAAGCATTAGAAATGACACCCACCCACTGTTTAGTATGACCTGATGCTTATGAAAAAAAACCCCAAAACCTTTTCTCTATTTGCTTTCGTCTTCTAACTTGATGGAAACCCCATCCATCTCCTTGGGATAACACTGTCACACAGAAGGAAGTAGAGAAATGGCACTTGGTGATTTGCTGTGTTGCATTGACAAGGGATCCCACCCCCACCCTGTGTAATCTTCCCTCCCTCTCCCTCCCTCTTGAAAACAATCTAGGACAATTCAGCTGCATTTTTATTGCTTCATAAAAAGAATAGGGCTCATCCCCATCTGATCTATTGTTCATAGACAGGCACTTTTCAAATGACTTCACCTGCGTAAATTGTTAAGTGTTCCCGAAGAAATTTGTTAGCCGATAGTCATACTGTTATTACTGCTGTTATTATGGAATCCATGCATTTATTTGCTGAGTTAAAACAGTGGAGTTTTTTTAATGGGATCCTTACCTATTGGATTGTATGCAAGCTGTGCATAATTTTCAAAGGATACCTCCTCCCTCTTTTTCGCGGAGAACAATTCAAGAACTGAGCCTACAAAATGAAGCTACTCTGTTTTAATCGTTAGTTATATGAACCTGGGAGCTGGGGTGAAATTCAACAGGTTCTGATAGTCATGGAGAACTGGTAGCAGAAATTTTGAGTAGTTTGAAAAACGGGTAGCAGAAATTTTGAGTACTTTGAAAAACGGGTAGTGGAAATTTTGAGTAGGTTGAAAAACGGGTAGTGGAAATTTTGAGTAGGTTGAAGAATCAGTAGTAGAAATTTTGAGTAGTTTAAAGAACTAGTAGCGGAAATACCACCTCTGGCTGGCCCCAGAGTGGGGAGGGAATGGGGATTTTGCAGTATCCTTCCCCCGCCATGCCCACAAAACTAGTAGGGGAAAAAATTAAATTTCACCCCGGCTTGGGAGATATCTACTCTGTCTCACAAAGCATCTGTGATGTGAACTAGTTAAGAATCCCTTTGCTTTTCAAATCTAAGACTTTCTTCTGCCCGGGTCAATTTTGCAGATGAAGCCTGCTGATCGGTATACAGAAGAAAACCCAGAAGAATAATGATTATTATAAAGTTCATCGTATTCCACAACAAAAATTATACAGCCTCAATATAACCATCTTTCCAATTCACTGATCAAAACCTGTCGGTCTTCAAATGTGCAATGGATTTGATTCTACCTTGTCTCTGATATCTATTCACCTCTCTCTCTTTCCAGTTACTCTAGCCTAGAGACCAGCAACATTTGAAAAACAAGGTCTTTGTTTGGGGCAAGATCACGTATCTATTGTGTGGCCTGGCCACCGGGAAAATGGACTTCACTGGAGTATAGGACTATTATCTTCAATTCATCTGACAATTTGTTGAATTACCTTCAGTTCATACTTTCTAGTAAACCTGTTTGTAAGAACAGAATTATGAATGACGCTGCTATTTACATTTTGTAATCGGAAGATGTCAGATGCAAAATGACTTCCGTTCCGCAATCATCATCCCTTTCCATTTATTTCCTTAGATCACCAGCTGAAGTTTACAAGAGCTGAGCATTTCCAGTACAGCTTTGCCTAGTACTTTGGATGGACCTGAATTCCCTTCATCAGGTAGAGGCTACCTGGCTTAAGTCCTCTCTCACCTGTCTAAATCCCAGATATTTGTATGTCCAGGTACCCAGTGAGAAGGAAAGCATGCCACACACAACTGACGATAGGAGCCTACATTACCCAAAGCTGGTAATAACATATCAACAGAATAACAGAGTTGGAAGGGACCTTGGAGGTCTTCTAGTCCAACCCCCTATGTAGACAGGAAACCCTACACTACTTCAGACAAATGGTTATCTAACATCTTCTTTAAAACTTCCATTGTTTCGGCATTCACAACTTCTGGAGGCAAGCTGTTCCATTGATTATTCTAACTGTCAGGAAATCTCTCCTTAGTGCTAGGTTGCTTCTCGCCTTGATTAGTTGCCATCCATTGCTTCTTGTCCTAGCCTCAGGAGCTTTGGAGAACAGCTTGACTCTCTCTTTTTTGTAGATGTCCCTTAGATATTCAAACTCTGTTGTCCTGTCACCCCTAGTCCTTCTTTTCATTAAACTAGACAAGCTCACTATGAGATCTTTACTGATAAGGTTGGAAGGTTGAGCTTAGATTTTATTGTGTTAAAGAAAAGTCAAAATTAGGTACTCCTGAAGGACCAAAGAAGCTACATTATACTTGACAATGTGCACAGTATATCCATTATTTATTTGGACATAGGATCTCCATTACTGCCACCGCTCTGTCCTATTTCCAGTTTCAATAGATTCATGTTTCAAAGGATTGTTTGTTTTGGAATAACTTCAGGGAAACAGAATTTATTTTAATTTAGCTTTACATTTTGACAGGTTCTTTTGGGGGGCAGGGATGTCAGCTTTCGGAAATTAAATCTGATTCTTTCTACCATTTACTGACTGTATCTCAGATAACCAAGTTGCGGGGATACACGACACAAAAAGAATGAGCTTTGACAAACTACAACAATCTTTCCTGCATTTCAGGGGGGAATTGTGTCATAAAGGTTTACACTGCATTTTCGGAGCATATTCTTGCTGATGACAACCAAAACACCTTTCATTTCCATTATTTACATCCTGTGAAAAACCGTCCGCTTGAAAATACTTCTTCACTATTACAGATATATTACAGAATATTGTAACTTTTTACAAGTCTGCTAAAATACTTTCCATTCAATTTTCTGGATTGTTCTCTCCCCTCCCCCCCCCTCGTATTTTTATAAGATGCAGTATCCATATATTTCAAGTCCATACTCAAAAAAAAAAAAAATGAACAGGTTACTGCAGCGAGTTTGAGAGCAACATATGGAAAAGTTCCAACGGGTTTGACTTATTGAGTAAACTATGCACAGTTACAGATATTTTAATGAAATTGTGAAAATATAGCAGTCTTTAAATGTATACATCTTCATCTATAAAACACAGGCAAAGGAATAGTACAGGAATTACAAGCGGGTTTCCAAATAGGAAAAAAATTATGCTTATAGAAAAACTAGGTCCAACTTCTGTTGCGAAGCCATATTGAAACTGAATTCAAGATCACATGCAAGTAATCAGCAATGTGCACACATGAGGGACACTGGATATTTTGATGAGGCTACCCACTCCCCGTTATGCTTAGAAATCAGAGCATTTGGTAGCTCTTCCAGAAAACATTGAAAGGGATAAAGATATTAACTGGCATACCTGTTCCCAACAAAACCAGAAACGTTTCATGATTTGCTTTCCTCCAAGAATTAAACTGTTATCAAACACAACTTTACACCAGCATAGATCTGCACATTTTGCCAAAATTCAGCTCAAAATTTCTGTTGCTCAGCGAGACAGTCGCTCAGTGAGTTTCGTCCCATTTTACGACCTTTTTCGCCACAGTTACTACCTTCGTTAAGGTAGTAACACGGTTGTTAAGTGAATCTAACTTTCATGTTGACTTGGCTTGTCGGAAGGTCGCAAAAAGGTGAACCACAGGACGCTGCAACAGTCATAAATATGAATCACTGAATTTTGATCATGTGAACATGGGGAATGCTACAACAGTCGTAAGTGTGAAAAAATGGTTGTAAGTGCCCTTTTTTCAGCACCATTGTAACTTTGAATGGCCGCTAAAGGAACTACTGTAAGTGGAGGACTATCTATATCACCAAACCGCTGACCCTTCCACAGTATCAGATGGGAATTGTTACTGCTGCTGCCAGTGCACTGCACATGCAGTTTTGAGTGTCTGGTGGGTGCACATGCGGGCCCAGCAATATTTTCTTTCTGCACATGCACAGGAAGCCAAATCTTGCGAGTGGAGCAAACGTGCATGAGATTTGTGCAATTTTTTTTTGCTTCCACGCATGCGCAGAAGCAAAAAATTACTGAAATCTCACGTGCATGCCCCGTCATGAGATTTTGCTTTCTGTTCATGCGCAAAAGCAAAATCTCGCTGGGGCATGAGCACGCATCCACCAGAGACTGACACTCCATGCGCAACTCAATTTTTACTACTGGTGCAGCATCCTTATCTGTACCTATGGGAATCTGACAGTGCCCAGTATCAATATTCCAACAGCCCCTTGATATCATTTGACAATTTCGTTCAAGTAAACAGAATGCAGGAATACCGCTTCTTAATTCTGAAATTGCAATGGGCAATTTGCAGAGCTCTTAATACTTTTAAAAATAAGTGGGTAGGTAATGAGTTGAAGAATGCCGCCCCGAGTCTTCAGAGAGGGGCGGCATACAAATCTAATAAATTATTATTATTATTATTAATGCAACACTGCATTGCGCTGGGGACCAACCTAAGTTGTAACTTCAGAGTGGCACCTGTAAGATCTTGGTCCTTTTATCAGCATCAGCGGTGCGCAGACTCCTCCCATTTGGGGCAATTGACTGATGATGCAGAAAAGGGGTGGACTTATATTATGATGCAATCAATCTACTTTCATCAGTCTGACTTTCTTTGCTTGGACCCTACAGATATGACTGGAAGATAATTGGATAAGTTCCCTTCTGTTTGCTTGGGAAACTGAATCTCTACAGTGAACAGATGTCCTAGATTCCAGTAAGCCCAACAGAGAGTAGGACATTTCAAATTTCCTCTGGCACCAGAGATATTGACCATGCATGGTGAATTTTCTCTGGGTCAACAAGACTGAAGGATAACAGATCTTGAATGGTCCTTCCATCTGCTTTGAAACAATCTACACTTAAGTTGGTGGGGTTCAATGTGCTAGCATTCCATCATAACTAATTTTTTAAATCTGTACATTAAGAAAAAAAAACAAGTGGGGTTTAACTCCTGTAATTTCTGAACAGGAGAATGTATTCATACATAGGAACATTTCTGAAAATTGCACACTCTTGAACCAAACAATCCAATACAGGAACATTTCTAAAAATTGCAAATTCTGAACCAAATAATCTAAGTTTGACCTGTAAAGTTTTACATGAAGTTTTTCACATGGTTTTTAATTCCCTTTGAAGGAATGTAACCACCTGTAGCATGACAGAAAAAAAGAGAACCCCCCCTTTCTGTTTTAACAAACAGATAAGGGGAGAAGAGATGCTGTTGCATCAGGTCATCATTCCTAATGGAATTTTATTCTGATGGCGAGCTACTTTTAACAGTAGCACTAACAAACTATATTAGACACCTCCTCATTTTCCTTTGTGAAAGCAATTTGCTTGCCGGCTAATTAATCTGCCTAAAAGAAATGGTTCCTTCCTAATACAGTGTTCCCTTGATTTTTGCGGGTTCAAACTTTGCGAAACGTCTATACCACGGTTTTTCAAAAATATTAATTAAAAAATACTTTGTGGTTTTTCCCCCTATACCACGGTTTTTCCCGCCCGATGACGTCATATGTCATTGCCAAACTTTCGTCTGCCTTTAAAAAACATTTTTTAAAATAAACTTTAATAAATAAACATGGTGAGTAATAATCTAAATGGTTGCTAAGGGAATGGGAAATTGTAAGGGGTTTAAAGTGTTAAGGGAAGGCTTGGGATACTGTTCATAGCTAAAAATAGTGTATTTACTTCCGCATCTCTACTTCGTGGAAATTCGACTTTCGCGGGCGGTCTCAGAACGCATCCCCCGTGAAAATCGAGGGGACACTGTAATACTATCTTAGTTCATGGAAAACTATCAATACTGAAATTTATTGAATCATCAGAATAGATCGGCTAATACAATGGTCTATGGGAGATAACAGTGGTTTGCATGGTAGGCAATCTTTCTATAGTATGTTGCAACCAGAGTGCAACAGAAAAGCCATGAACATCGGAACAACAACCAAAGAAAGAAAACAGCCATCAGAAAGAATCCTTATGACATGCGTTGGTCAAAATAGTTCCTACTCAACAGGCCTCCCTTGGAATCAGGCATGTGAACTTCTAAAAATTACCCTGTAGTGACATCTAAGAAGAGTATCAAAACTGTTCAGTGCTTTGGGATTCCGTTTCCAGAAAGGGTTGGGAGGTTATAAATGTTACTCCTGCCAACTCACCTTGATGTTTTAAGGTAGGCAGGTGGTGTGACTTCTATGTGCTCTGAAGCACCTCTTGGAGGCTGAATATGTAGCACTGAGCTGCTCTACGAAGGTCAGATCCCTAGAGAACTAACCATTCCAGCACCCTGTTTCCAAATGTTTCCTGTGCTCAGGTAGGCCAGGATGAGGATAACTCCCTATCAGTGATGGTGAATCTATGGCACAGGTGCCATAGGTGGCACACGGAGCCATAAATGCTGGTACATGAGCCGTTGCCCTAGCTCAATGTCATGTGTGTGCTGGCCAGCTGTTTTTTGGCTCACACAGAGGCTCTGGGAGACGTTTTTGGCTTCCAGAGAGCCTCCAGAGGAATGGGGGAGGTTGTGTTTACCCTCGCCTGGCTCCAGGGAAGCCTTTGGAGCCTGGAGAGGGTGAAACACAAGCTTATCGGGCCTACCAGAAGTTGGGAAACAGCCTGTTTCTGGCCTCCAGAAGGCCTTCAGGCAGCAGGGGGAAGCTATTTTCACCCTCCCCAGGCATTGAATTATGGGTGTGGGCACTTGTGCATGCGAGATAGCATGCGTGCACACTCTTTCGGCACCTGAGGAAAAAAAGGTTCACCATCACTGCCCTATCGGGGGTTTAAAACTAAACTACGCAGCAAACTGGCCTTGACTTTCTTACACTTTTATTCAGTCTTGAGAAAGAAGGAAGCAGAGAACTGTTTGGGGGGGGGAGAGAGAAAACAATCCTTCCAGTCTAATTTCTTTAAAAATTGTCAATTGCGCAGCAAAGAGAACAGGGAAGCTGCTCATTATTTTATTGAATTATAGGGTCACAATTAAATTGTGACTCCGCTTTTTGGGTTATGCGTATTTTTCTCTAAACCGTTCTGTTGTTTTTCAAGGACCCATACGACGCGAAAGATCATTTCCTATTAATTTATGAGGTAAACTGATTAGGCCAAGATGTGATCCGAAGAGATTCATTATGTGCAGATTTGAAACGGCGCTTCCTGATGAAACGTTCAGGAAATATCTCTCAGTAAAAAAATGAAGCCGTTGATTGAGCTCCCTTACTATTTCTATTCTCTGAAAAAAAGAGAAAGAAAATACAGAGGAATATTTGATGGACTACATAATTGCTCCCCTTTTCATAAAAGAGAAGTTTATGTTCCTAGTGAGCAAATCTCCCACGGATTATACCGTGTTTCCCCCAAAATAAGACCCTGTCTTAGTGATTTCTGACAGTCTCAAAATGGGTGAACAGTGCAGTCAGGCGGTAGGGAAAGCAAGTAGGATGCTTGGCTGCATAGCTAGAGGTATAACAAGCAGGAAGAGGGAGATTATGATCCCGCTATATAGAGTGCTGCTGAGACCACATTTGGAATACTGTGTTCAGTTCTGGAGACCTCACCTACAAAAGATATTGACAAAATTGAACGGCTCCAAAGACGGACTGCAAAAATGGTGGCAGGTCTTAAGCATAAAACGTATCAGGAAAGACTTAATGAACTCAATCTGTATAGTCTGGAGGACAGAAGGGAAAGGGGGGACATGATCGAAACATTTAAATATGTTAAAGGGTTAAATAAGGTCCAGGAGGGAAGTGTTTTTAATAAGAAAGTGAACACAAGGACAAGGGGACACAATCTGAAGTTAGTTGGGGGAAAGATCAAAAGCAACATGAGAAAATATTATTTTACTGAAAGAGTAGTAGATCCTTGGAACAAACTTCCAGCAGACATGGTAGATAAATCCACAGTAACTAAATTTAAACATGCCTGGGATAAACTTATATCCATCCTAAGATAAAATACAGAAAATAGTATAAGGGCAGACTAGATGGACCATGAGGTCTTTTTCTGCCGTCAGACTTCTATGTTTCTGTGTTTCTATGTCTTATATTTTTTGAACCCTGAAATAAGTGCTTGGCCTTATTGCCATGCACTCAAAAGCCCGATTGGGCTTATTTATCAGGGGATGTCTTATTTTGGAGAAAACAGGGTATCTCTCTTTCTTAGATATTAGCTCAAAGGACCGCAGCTCTACAAAAACAACACAATACTGAGTTTTGGGAGACAGAAAAGCACTCCTCTAAGGAATTCCCTGCCATCACTCCTAACTTGGTTTTGCTGGAGCTATGACGAAAAGTTGGCCAACCTACTAAGCCATAAGAACTGACTTGAGAACGAGCCAGACAGAAGAGCTCTTGAATTTAAGAGGAAGTTAAGGAATAGAACGAGCAGAACTTGAAAACTCCTGAGTTGATCTGCGTGGGATAGAGAAATGTCCTAAGACTTCTGCAGTCTGAATTGACTATTTTTGGAACGGCTACACAGAGTTATTTTAAAAGTGGACCATTGGGTCTCAAGATCACTGCTACTAGCACAGGATGCTTCGATTTTGGCTCCTGCGTTCGACAAATGACAAATCCCTGACTGGCTGAATAGCTTACACATGTTAGATACTCAAGAGGATGAATGAGTCCAAATAAAACTACAGTGGTACCTCTACTTAAGAACGACTCTACTTAAGAACTTTTCTAGATAAGAACCGGGTGTTCAAGATTTTTTTTGCCTCTTCTTAAGAACCATTTTTTACTTAAGAACCCGTACCCAGAAAATTTCCCAGGCATGAAGGCCCAGCCAGTTTCCTGCCATTCCCCCTTTAATCCCAGCCATCTCAGTCTTTTCTGGGCTGCCAGAGAAGCCTTTCGGTGGTGCTTAAGAAGGCTTTTGCCGCTTCAGAGTCCCTAGATATGATTGGATTGGACTGGATGAATGTGTGTGAGTTTATATGGGATCTTTTAAAATGTGGGTTTTTAGTAAATTTTCATAATGTTATCATTTCTTAGATTAGTACCTCTACCTAAGAAAGCCTCTACTTAAGAACTTTTCTAGATAAGAACCGGGTGTTCAAGATTTTTTTGCCTCTTCTCAAGAACCATTTTCTACTTAAGAACCTGAGCCCGGAAAAAATTCCCAGGAAATTTGAGAGCAGCACGAAGGTCCGGCCAGTTTCCTGCCATTTTTTTTAAGCCTTAAAGTTTTGGATTTTTTTTGGTTCCCCTAATCTCACCTTCTTCCTTCGGCAGTGACTGTCCTCCTCCTCTTCTTCCTCCTCCTCCTCCCACCCAAATTCCAAGCTTTTATTTCTTTCCTAATGGGTTTGCACGCATTATTTGCTTTTACATTGATTCCTATGGGAAAATTTGCTTCTACTTACAAACTTTTCTACTTAAGAACAAATTAAGTTCTTAAGTAGAGGTATCACTGTACAAATATATTGTCGTAAAAGATGCAATACAGATAGTCCTGGACTTACGACCACATTTCTGCTGCTAAGTAAAACATTTGTTAAGTGAGTTTTGCCCTATTTTACAACCTTCCTTGTTACAATTGTTAAGTGAATCACAGTTAGTAACATGGTTGTTAAGTGAATCTGGCTTCCCTCATTGACTTTGCTGGTCAGAAGGTCACAGAAGTGGATCAAGGCACTGCAACCGTCATAACTATGGGTCAGTGGCCGGGCGTCTGAATTTTGATCACGTGACAATGCGGATGGAGCAATTCTTTTGAGAAAAACGGTCATAAATATCTGTTTTATTCTGTTATAACTTCAAATGGCCACTAAATGAACTGTTGTAAGTCAAGGATTACCTGTATTGGTTTTGCTATTGACAATGAGATTCAAGCCTTCGTGTAGCATTTTAATAATGCGTTACTCATTTGTTCTAACCTCATCATACTCTCAAGGTCCCCAATTAGCAAATTCTTCTACCAAACTATGACTTCTACCATTGCAGAATAAGAACCAGCTTGATGGGAACAGAGAACTTAGGCTACCCACCCTGAATCTGATAATTTGTATTTTATTTTATTTACTTATTTATTCAATTTTTTTGTGCCGCCCTCCTCCTCCTTAGACTCAAGATAATCTTCATCAGGGTTCTCCAACTTTGTTAATTTTAAAACCTGTGGGATTCAACTCTCAGAATTCCATAGCTGGCCATACCAGCTGGGGAATTCTGGGAGTTGAGGCCCACAAGTCTTAAAAGTTGCCAAGGTTGGAGAACCTCGATCTACATGGCTGTGTGAGCAGCTCAGATGAAAGGGGAGATGGGGTTGTCATGTATGAATTTGAGCTGTGGTGGGTGTATGTTATGAGTTGGCCACCCGTTCCTTCTACACTATTTCCAAAGGCCCAATTCTATGAACAGATGGCTGCCACTTGATTCTCAATCACCTTAATTAAGACTGAAAAGCCAGAGCTGTCAGTTCACATTTAGTTACTTAGATATGGTAGCCCCACAAAACGCTTACTCGTTTATGTCAGGCTGCCTCATCTGTTGTATCTAGAACAAAGAAGCAGCCGCTTCTAGCCTGGATGACCAAAACAGGTGCAGTGGTTGGCATTTCTTAGAGAGATTTCAGGAGAAGGACACCCACCCGTTTGCTTCCTTCCAAATTCCTTTGGAATCAGTTTATACCATCTCTAAAAATGGTTCCCTGACATGCATGGGGAACCATCGGCCCCATCACCCCCTGCCTATTTCAGGAATTTCAGTTGTTTGTCTAACCACCTTGGCCTTTGCCCAGCACAGCCGAATTTGATGACTAAGTCTCCCTGGCCCTGTATCATAACTCCATGAAGTTAGTGTAAAATTATTCTTGCCAGAACTTGGTTTTAGGAATGGGAAGTACTTTGAGAGCTCTTGAAATTCTTTCTCAATGCTCTTCTTTATTCCGATGCATTAAATTCCCTTTTGGTCACAGAGGATGTTCACTTCAAAACTTAGATGCTACAATTCTACGCAGAATTCTAACACAGGGGTCAACTCAATGGGAGAATTCATACACAGAGAGAGAGAGAGAGAGAGAGAGAGAGACGTACACAGAGCCTATACAAATTATAACATCAATTAATGGATGATCATGTGAGAGTGAACCATCAAGGAGGGTCTAGGACAACTCACCATGGCCAACTCGTTGCCGGACAAGAGTTACGTTAATATCGGGTCAAGAGTTACGCTAATTTCTTCAATATGATGGAATAGACTTATTAAAGAAAGGATACCAAAGGAGGGATAAGATGAAAAGTGAAGGACAAACATTAAAATAGTTTTTTAAAAATTGTTTTAAATAACTGAATTGTTGAATTGTCCCATAACACGTGGTTCCATGGCGAGTTGGTCATGGGGAGTCATCCCATTCCGATCAAGGATCCACTCCCATAGAACAGAAGGTTTATCATGGCAATGCATGGAGAGGACTAATCAATGGCTAACCCATTACTTCTCTTACGCAGTTGCGAATCAACTACTGAGCAACCCATGAATAAGAGATGGATAGCTGAACATCTGTTATTTTCAGGGAAATACGCTGAGGATTTATAAACTGATTTAGAAAGGGTGGGACCAATTTCGCTTCTATTATGTGTCCAAGACGGGTTTTAATGAACTCTTTCAATTCTAGAGTAAGCAAATGGATATAAAATGGGGAATTTCATACTGAAATATTACGGATGCCTGTTTTATAGATTCCAGCAATAAACAGAACAGAAAAAAAGATCTAGAAAGTTTTAGAAGAATTAATGGCCTCTAAAGTCCAGCATAACAAGAAAGAGGTAAATATGTACAAATACCACCATCTTTATTGCATAAGTGTGCTGAGAAATCTTTTTTTTTCACTTCAAGAAGCTTCATTTTTTAAAAACAAAAACAAAAACCAATCCCTCCTCTTTTCAGTCTGTTTAGCTGGCTTAGGAAATTGTTGGGAAGGATGATATTCTCCAGTATTTTAACAGGGGGGAAAAATGAAACATGACAAAAACAACAACGACGACAACAAAAAAATTTAAAAAACCAAGAAGCAGCAGCAGCAGCAAACGAAGAGAAAGCTCTTGAGGACTCGTTCCTTTCTATGGGTTATGACATCCAGTCTTCGAAACAGCAGAATTGTTTGTTTTCCAGGAGAAAAAAAAGTGGGATGGTTGAGGAACAAAAAAAAATTAAAATACAAGCCATAAATACTTTTGAAAACGACGCGGGTTAGAAAATAATGCCCAATCTCGATGCATTCCGGTGTTTATCCTCAGCAAAAGGTAACGCTTTGGGTCTGTGCGGGACAGCCTGCTTAAGGTGGAAGGGAAGATTGTAGCATTCTCGTTCCTGCTTCTTTGTGAATAGGGGACCACTCCGAATGCCCCTTTTGTGCTAACACCATCAAAACAGAATTCAGTCCTGCTGAATGCACTGTAGTTAAAAGAGACCCAGCTCTTGAAATTTCATAGGTATACATATATATATACATATATATGTATAATATATATATATATATATATATATATATATATATATATATATATGTATAAGGTAGCATTTTTTCAGACCAACATGTGCCTTCGGCGGTGCAATGCCAAATGATCTGAACGGGAAAAGCTTCGGTCACAGTCCGCGCACTTGAACGGCTTCACTCCTGTGTGTTTGCGGTAGTGCCTCGTTAGTTCATCTGAGCGAGCAAATTTCCACGTGCACCCTTCCCAGGTACATTTGTACGGTTTCTCTCCTAGGGGAGGGAGTAAAAAAGACAGAAAGAGAAAGAGGGATTGATTATTGCATTATTATATTATTGCATAGAGTTCAGTTATTTCAGAAGCTTCGTATTTAATAATGTAGTAACAAAAACACTTCCATATCAGAAACTTGATGTCAGCGGTCCCCAAACTACGGCCTGCGGGCCACATGCGGCCCACTGAGGCTATTTATCCAGACCGCTGGTGAGTGACAAGAACACAGGGAAAAGGGAGAGAGAAGGAAAGAAAAGGGAAAGAGAAGGAGGGAAGGAGAAGTGGAGAGGAATGAAGGAGGGAAAGAAGGAAGGAGAAATGGAGGGAACAAGGAAGGAAGGAAGGAAGAATGAAATGAATGGAGGGACAGAGGAAGGAAGGACTGTTTTTTTTGGGGGGGGTAATTTTTTTAAATTTTTCTCTCAACATGCATTCAAACAACACAGTGTACCATCTAATTTTCCATGAATAAAATGTGGTATTATGTGGTATCAATCATCAAAAAAGTTGCAAAAGTTTTTTTTTCTAATTTTGCCATCTAGTTACATTCATTTTCTTTTAATTAAATTTCCTCCTTAATGTTCCTTCAAAAAGTGCAACACCAATTATATTTCTAACTTATTAACCATTATTCCAAAGTGCTTCCTTCTTTCTTTATACATTTTTCATAAGCCAAGAAAACCTTGTATAGCCAATCAGAAGTCAACAAAAGAAAATTAAAAACAAAACATAAACATATATGAATTTCAGACCTTCTCCCCCCTCTAAATAGTACGTTCCCATTTTGTTTTTTACTTTAAAACAAGCTATGTGCAGTGTGCATAGGAATTTGTTCATATGTTTTTTTTATAGTCCAGTCCTCCAACAGTCCGAGGGACAGTGAACTGGCCCCCTGTGTAAAAAGTTTGGGGACCCCTGCTTTATGTAATAGAGCAAAACTAAACATATTTTGGAATCAGCACATCAAACTCCCTAAAACAGACATATCATCTTTGCTGATGACTTTTTTTGTGTTGACCATTGTAATCGAATAATTTAGGGATTTATTATTGGACTCAAGAGAAGGCGCTCGGTTATGACCTGAAAAAAAATCCAAAACGATCAGAGAAAAACACAAAGTTTGCATAGAGTTCAGTTATTTCAGAAGCTTCATATTTATAATGTAATAATGTAATAACAAAAACGTTTCCATATCAGAAACTTTATGTGATAGAGCAAAACTAAACATATTTTTGGAATCAGCACATCAAACTCCATAAAACAGACATATCATCTTTGCTGATGACTTTTTTTGGGTTGACCAGTGTAATCGAATAATCCAGATTTCCTCAAAACCTCAAGAATAATAAGCAAGATTATAGGCTGGGATTTCTATCATTAGCATGGCACAACTGTCCGACAGGAATAATAAAACAGTTGCTTCCGAGAACACCAGTTTTAGTGGTGAGATCCTGGGTTGAAATGACCACAATACATTAATAGTAGCAACAGCGTGGGCTGCGGTTCTGCCATGGACAACTTCTCATTTTAATAGCCAAGTATGGAGAAAGGGTTGGAATACTTTAATTTGTCCACAGCACAGGGTGCAAGGATTTGGCAGCTGGAAGAAGAACAGGCCTAAACATCATGACAGATGGTGAGTTCTTTTTGACATGTATTGTGACATACCCTCACCACAGACAGCTGGCCAGCTATGCCACACAAATGAATCAATATTTCTTATGCCTTGGCAGAAGGTCCTTGTGGGATCTTTAGAGATCTTTAGAGCAAGGGAAATGTAAGCACTGAAGTATCAATAGCTCAAGTATTTAAACTAAAATGAGCAAATATGTTCAGTATAACATATTTATACTTCTCAAGATTTCTCATAGAAACATAGAAGATTGACGACAGAAAAAGACCTCATAGTCCATCTAGTCTGCCCTTATACTATTTTGTGTATTTTTATCTTAGGATGGATAAAAAACAGTTTCTAACACACTTCACTTCTCTCTCTCTTCAGAGAGAAACATATTAGCACCTTGTTAGGGCTGGGAAAAAAGCTTAGTAAAAGCTACATTCCGAGTTTAAGATGCACTCAAATTTCCAGCCTCTTTTAGTGGAGAAAAAGGTGCATCTTATACTCTGAAAAATATGATATATCCTTGTAGTTATATGGTGGTTAGTACAGATAAACCCCAAAGTGGCTTCAACAATTATCAGAGAGTTAATGGCCAATGCTTCAGAGTACTAACTAGATTACTACAAGGAATAGAAATCCTTTCATTCCCCACCATTCAGTCAGAACTGAAGATGAGAATGAGAAACTTTTTCAAAGAAAAGAACAAAAAGTAAAGAAAGCCTAGTTACCTTTTTATAGAAAAATACAATCAGAAGCCTCAGTAGCGCAGTACTTAGAGTGCAGTACTGCAAGCTATTTCTGCTGATCACCAGCAGCCAACAGTTTGGCGGATCGAATCTCAGTAGGCTCAAGGTTGACACAGCCTTCCATCCTTCCAAGGTCGGTAAAATGAGGACCCAGATTGTTGGGGGCAATATGCTTATTCTCTGTAAACTGTTTAGAGAGGGCTGTAAAGTACTCTGAAGTGGTATATAAATCTAAATGCTATTGCTAATTCAATGGGAATTTGAGAGCACTCTTGCAATAAGACATGGCATAACCTTTTGCCCCAAGGAGAATTAACACTGAATTTTAATTTAAAAATATGCTACGTTTTAAGGCCAGGGTAGGTCCTCGGTTTCACCTTTAGCTTCTTCCCTGTATTATCATGGCCAGAATCCAAAACAGGCTTTATATTTTCATCACATGGAATATGGAATGCTTAGTTCTGTGCTGGATTGTGAGTTATATGTTTGCATGTTCCAGAATTGGTTTTCCCTAGTAAATTCTTGGCTTTTCCTGCCAGAACAATCTGCTCTCCTTCACCCACCCTCCTTTGCTAGAGTAAGAGCCCTCTGGGCAGAAAGGAAGAGGAGAAAGAAAGAAAGGAAGAAAGAAAGGAATAATTAAAAATTTAAAAAGTGGCAGTAGTAGAATCCTTCCACCCTACTGCAAAGATGACGTTTTGTTAATGTATCAACTGTGATTTTTTTTTTTAAAAAAATAGTTTGCATAATTTTATACTGATTTTCAATTTTGATGTTTAATTTGGAGTGCTTAACTCTGTTAGCTGGTCAAAGTACAACAATATATGGAGGTTTCTTTGTTGAGTCATGTATTAAATCTATCAGTTCCCAAGAAATCTACTGACATCCGCCCTATCACATGACCCCTTTCAAAGGAAGGAATTACTCATAACACTGAGCCTTTTCATCTCAGGTCCCTGCCCACCGGATGACTGTCATAAAGGCATCCAGGTTTGAACCCAAGGTCAAAAATATCCTCCATATTAGAGGGGATATACAGTGATCCCTCGATTTTCGCGATCTCATTCTTCGCGAAACGCTATATCGCGATTTTTCCCACCCGATGACGTCACTCTCTTCCTTCCTTTCTCATCTTTCTTTCTCTCTCTCTTTCTCTATCTTGCTTCTTCCTCTCTCACACTCTCTTCCTCCATCTCTCATCTCTTTCTTTCCTTCTCTCTCTTTCTCTATCTCTCCCCCTCTTGCTGGCGGGTGGCGGGCGGGCGAGCGGGGGCATCAGCGAGGAAGACCCAGGGAAGGTTCCTTCGGCCGCCCAGCAGCTGATCTGCTCGGTAGCGCAGCAGCAGCGAGGAGCCGAATCGGGATTTCCCCTTTGCGTGGGCGGCGGGGAAACCCTGATCTTCATCTGCTCGCTGCTGCTGCGCTACCGAGCAGATCAGCTGCTGGGCGGCCGCAGCAGCAGCGAGCAGACGAAGATCGGGGTTTCCCCGCCGCCCACGCAAAGGGGAAAACCCCGATCTTCATCTGCTCGCTGCTGCTGCGCTACCAAGCAGATCAGCTGCTGGGCGGCCGAAGGAACCTTCCCTGGGTCTTCCCCGCCGCCCATGCAAACTCCACCATCTGCGCATGCGCGGCCATGAAAAAAAGGGTGCGCATGCGCAGATGGTGTTTTTACTTCCGCAACCCTACATTGCGAAAAATCGATTATCGCGAGAGGTCTTGGAACGGAACCCTCGTGATAATCGAGGGATCACTGTACATGGGACTTGTATAGTCCTTGAAGAGTGTTCGGAGACTGCAAATAGTCCACAATGCAGCTGCATGAGCTGTTATGGGTGTACCTTGGTACACCCACATAACACTTACGCTCTGTGAGCTGTATTGGCTACCAATTAGTTTCCGGTCACAATTCAAGGTGTGGGCTATATCACCTATAAAACCTTACTACAGGACCAGACTTTCTATGGGACCATCTCCTGCCGCATACCTCCCAGAGACCAATAAGATCACACTGGTTTGGCCTCCTCCAGGTTCCGTCAACTAAGCAATGGAAGTTGGTGGGACCAAAGGGGAGGGCCTTCTCTGTGGCTGCCCCTGCTCTATGGAACCAACTCCCCCAGAATGTCCATACTGCTCCCACCCTACTGGCCTTCCGAAAGGCTATGAAGACCTGGCTTTGACAGCAGGCCTGGGGGCCATGAACTGTCATCTCTCATGGCCAAGTTACAGTGGTCCCTCTACTTACGAACTTAATTTGTTCCGTGATCCGGTTCTTAAGTAGAAAAGTAAGAAGAAGCAATTTTTCCTATAAGAATCAATGCAAAAGCACAGGGAGGCCCTGTTTCCTTTCAGGAGATTCCTAGAGAGGCCCCACGGAGGCTTCTATCTTCCTTTTTCCGATTAGTTTCAGAGGCTTGGGTTTGTAAAGGGAAAATGGCTCTTGAGAAGAGGCAAAAAAATCTTGAACACCCAGTTGTTATCTAGAAAAATGCGTAAGTAGAGGCGTTCTTAGGTAGAGGTACCACTGTATATTGAATGCTGATTGATTGAGTTATGGGTTTTTAAATTGGGATTTAATTTGAATTTGTGTTTTTTGTATTGTTGTAAGCCGCCCTGACTCCCTTGCCTTTCGTAAGCTCTTAAAAACTCACCTCTGTCGTCAGGCATGGGGGATTTGAAATATTCCCTTCCCCTAGGCTTATAAAATGTATGTATGGTATGACTGTATGTATGACTGATCTCTTAAATTGGGGCTTTTAGATTTTTTAATATTAGATTTATTTATGTTGCCTTTTTATTGTTGTTAGCCGCCCCGAGTCTGCG
The DNA here is from genome assembly GCF_031021105.1 of Erythrolamprus reginae. Lineage (NCBI taxonomy): Eukaryota > Metazoa > Chordata > Lepidosauria > Squamata > Dipsadidae > Erythrolamprus > Erythrolamprus reginae. The sequence goes on along the minus strand of NC_091953.1, from coordinate 126,086,228 downwards.
GAGAGGGGCGGCATACAAATCTAATAAGTAAGTAAGTAAGTAAGTAAGTAAGTAAGTAAGTAAGTAAGTAAGTAAGTAAGTAAGTAAATAATAATAAATAAATAAATAAATAAATAAATAAATAAATAAATAAATGAATGAATAAATAAATTATTTGTCTTCACCACTAGGCCACCTCACCACTCTAGCATAAAAGCATGTAATGCCAGCCCTTTAATATTGGCCACACTGCCTGAACTACACTCTTCTGGGTTAGTAAAGGTGAAGATGCAATAAGGGCAGGGCTCAGCAGCCAGAGCATAAGCTATAAAAAGCCATGATTTGCAGGTTCGAATCTAACTCATTGAAGATCTTAGTCATTTCGGCAGCTATTTTTTTAATATAAATATTTAACATTTTCTTCAAACCACCGCCAAGCATGCCCACATACTGAACTCCCATTAATTGCTATTGTTAAGTGAAGCTCACCACACCCATCCTCTTCTCAGAGCCTAAGACAGCAGGATCAGACTTGGAACATGACCTTGGGTCTTAACGAAATTTAATTAAGGTGCACAGCCAACTCCACGCACCGCATGGCATCCGAAAGGCGAATCTTTCAAGCCCTATGCTGGGCGAGCGGGCGCTCTCTCGAAACGCTTATAGCTGTGCAGGTGACTAACTGCATTCTGGGTCATGCCCCAGATTCACTCGACTTGGACCCATAAAGAGAAGATAAAACCATGATTTAGGACAGGTTTACACAGGACTGGAGGCTCTGAGTATCTCTGGAGGGGGAATAAAAAAACGAAGCAGCTGGTATTGTTGCTGCTTCTGCCTTCACAGCTGAGGAGGACCACAGTGCTGAGGTTTTGCTGGTGATCAACAGTCAACTCAATACAGCTCTTTCCTGTCTACCATAATAACATAGAGAACAGGAATGGGCATAGTTCCCTCTAAGCTGAGCAGTGAGCAATCGCTCACTTAAAAATCATCATCAACTCAGAGTTTTCCAAACCTGCCCAGAAGCTGAGAGGGAAAGAGTGAGAGGGAAGGAGAGAGAGAGAGGAAGAGAGAGAAACAGATAGAAAAAAGAGAGGAAGGAAAAGAGAAAGAAAAAGAATGGGAGTAAGGAAGAGAGAAAGAAAATCAAAATCTAGTTTGAAACTAGCTCAACTATTTAAGTGGCATTTTGATATTGATAGAGTTGCCCTATTATGAGCTCACTGTTATAGACACACAGTACAGTATTTTATTTTGAAATTCTCTGAGGCAAAACAGGGTGGGTTTTTTGTTTGTTTGTTTGTTTGTTTGTTTGTTTGTTTATTCATTCATTCATTCGTTTATTTATTTATTTATTTCTGTGCCGCCCAGTCCCAAAGGGACTGCCGCTCAGACACTATACTTTTCCACCCACCCTCCCAAAAAATTAGAGGGGACACTGGTAATGGGCTGCTGCCCCCATGGGGGTGGGGGGCGCAGTGGGGATAGTAATTTTATGCACTATTTATTGAATACTTAATAGTTTTTTTTAATTGTCCTTCCTTCTCTAGTACCTTAGTGCAATCCTTAATTACATTTAAATTAGGAAATAATTAAATAGTATGTTATTAGAATAGAATAGAATAGAATTTTATTGGCCAAGTGTGATTGGACACACAAGGAAATTGTCTTGGTTCATATGCTCTCAGCGTACATAAAATAAAATATACATTTGTCAAGAATCATGAAGTACGACACTTAATGATTGTCACAGGGGTCAAATAAGCAATGAAGAAGCAATATTAATAAAAATCTGAGGATATAAGCAACAAGTTACAGTCATACAGTCAACATGGGAGGAAATGGGTGATGGGAATGATGAGAAAAACTAGTAGAATAGAAGTGCAGATTTAGTAGAAAGTCTGACAGTGTTGAGGGAATTATTTGTTTAGTAGAGTGATGGCGTTCGGAAAAAACTGTTCTTGTGTCTAGTTGTCTTGGTGTGCAGTGCTCTGTAGTGACGTTTTAAGCTTTAATCATGTAGTCATGATCTAGAACTCAATTTTTATAGCAATGAAAGAAAATCGAGCTACTTGCCTAATCTGTTATCATACTGAACCTTGTTGGTTCAGTACACAACCTTAAAATGTTACTGTGCTCCTCAGCAAATAATGCTATCATTTGTCCTTTTTGTGGCTATTCAAATTATTATTTTTGCTTCTGCGCATGCGCGGAAGCAAAAAATAACCAAAAATGGCTGAAATCTCACTTCCCGACATGTCCTCTCGCAAAATTTGCTTCCTGAGCATGAGCGGAAGCGAAATCTCACTCAGACGTGAGCGCCTGTCCGCCCATCACCCAGAGCTGCGCACATTTTTGCTACAAGAGTGCTGCCGCCGCCCGCATCCAGGTCCAAACCCAATACAGGCCACGATGCGAACTGATGGCAAAGGTAAGTGGAACCCATCCCTGCTATAAGCATTTAATAATTATAGTCAACAGAAGGCCTGGAGCCCACAAAAAGAGGGATATGGGTCAGCTATAACCCCAGGAACACTAAGTTTTCCATTCTGTTAGATCAGTGGTTCTTAACCTTTCTAATGTCGCGACCCCTTAATACAGTTCCTCATATTTTGGTGACCCCCAACCATAAGTCTAGCACCAATTCTCCCAACAGCTTTAAGCTGATTGGCAGGAAGGTCAGAGGGACGTCCCCACTGTATACACCTGATTGGTCAGATTGTAAAAATATGTTCCAAGGCACCAGAATAGAAGCTTTAGTTCCTAACACCATGGGAAATTTGTCTTTTCCCATGGTCTTTGTTCTGCTGGACTCTCTGGTAGGAGCCTCCCAAAAATTCAAAGGTACAAATTTCAGACACACACACGTTTGAAAATTCAAAACATTGTTCTTTATCACAAAATTCAAAATAAACTAAGCACTCTTTTTGTATTGCAAAGAGCACTCGTCCCAAAACAACCTGGTAGTTTGCACAAGTCCCTTATCAGTTCGTAAGTACTTAGCTTCCACCTGTGAAGAAAGCCACAGCCGTTCTTCTTCCACGAAGTGAAACACACTTTGCTCTGCTTTGGTTTCAAAGTGGTGAAAAGTCAACAAACAAAGGCCGGAGTCAGCAAGACATTCATGAAACACAACGATCAGATAATTCTCCACAACGGCCAAACCGACACGCTGCTATTTATAGCAGCAGCACTAATTACAGCAGCCTCACCCACAGGTGGCCTCATTTTCTCTTGTAATAATCCTTTAGTTGTTGCTTCCTATGCATCACTCTATGCATGCGTGGATGTGTCATTAATTCTTGTTCAGAATCCAGAGATGATACAGATGATTGATCTCCTCCTGGGCTGTCTGCCAAACTCTCCTCTTCCCTGTCACTCAGGCCTCCTTGGTCAGAGGAGACTTCGGCAGATTCCACTGGGAGCAAAACAGGCCTGCATCATGTGGATGTCTCCCCCACATCCACCTTCCTTGGGGCAGGAGCTGGGCCAGAGCTAACCACAACAGTCTTAGGCGACCCCTGGGTTTGAAAGTGCTTCAAGTTATACTGTATTTTTCAGAGCATAAGAAACACTGGAGTATACGACGCACCTTAGTTTTTGGGGAGGAAAATAGGGAAAAGCATCTGCTTACCAGGTATTCATCTGGCTAGCGTCCTTAGTTTGATCAGCTTCCGCATATTATTTTATCCCCTGGTTAGGGCTTTAAAAAAAACTTTATTTGGAAAGAGTAACAATGAAAGAGCTTGCAAGCCAGTAAGAGCTAGAAACATCATTAGCACCTGGAATGAAACTTTTGGAGCAAATAGAGCAATGGAAAAAACCCTGCAAAGACTTAGGGCTTGGAAAACAATCTTCACAGAGAGTAACAATGAAAGAGCTTGCAAGCGGGTAAGAGGTGGGAACACTGTTAGTACCTGGTTAGGGCTAGAAAACAAATATTTAGAGCAAGTAAAACAATGAAAAAAAACCCTACAAAGACAGGGTTTGGAAAACATTCTTAGCAGAGAGTAACAATGAAAAAGCCTGCAAGGTAAGATCTGGAATGATCAGTAGCAGCTAGTTATGACTGAAAAAAAAAGCTACATATAAGACACACTCAAATTATCAGCCTCTTTTAAGGAAGAAAAAGGTGCATCTTATACTCTGAAAAATATGGTAAATCAATGGCTTAATAAATCCCATCTCCACCTAAACATTTGAATTGCACCCAATGCCTCTTAAATTACATCAGTTTCGTTGCTTCATTTCTCATAAGGCCTTGATTCAGCAACCTTGGACTATGCAAATATGGGGGATGAATGGGCTGGGTTATCCTAACTAATTTGCAGAAATTACTGATTTGAAGCCACTGTAGTACCACAGAAACAACATGCAAATGCATTTTCTTTAGTAGACAGGTGTATATTAAGCAAGCCCTTGGAACAGTGTGTTCCAAGAACAGGACTTTATCATCCAGCATTGTTGAACATGGGACAAAGACCCAGAAGTTGCAACGATGCCTTCTTTTCCTTGTTCTTTCGTTGACTCATAAGAACCCTGAGCAAGTTTTGAAATGAGACATAATAAATCAGAAAAGTAAAAGAAGAATTCTCTACTGCTATACTCCTGTTGGGGAAAGGGTCACTTGTACCTTCAGGGGCAATTTTCTTCCCACTGTATCCTTTCTCCGTTTCTTAGAATAGAATAGAATAGAATTTTATTGGCCAAGTGTGATTGGACACACAAGGAATTTGTCTTGGTGCATATGCTCTCAGCGTACATAAAATAAAATATACATTTGTCAAGAATCATGTGGTACGACACTTAATGATTGTCATAGGGGTCAAATAAGCAATGAAGACGCAATATTAATACAAATCTTAGGATATAAGCAACAAGTTACAGTCATACAGTCAACATGGGAGGAAATGGGTGATAGGAATGATGAGAAAAACTAGTAGAATAGAAGTGCAGATTTAGTAGAAAGTCTGACAGTGTTGAGGGAATTATTTGTTTAGTAGAGTGATGGTGTTCAGAAAAAAACTGTTCTTGTGTCTAGTTGTCTTGGTGTGCAGTGCTCTGTAGCGACGTTTTGAGGGTAGGAGTTGAAACAATTTGTGTCCAGGATGTGAGGGGTCAGTAAATATTTTCCCTGCCCTCTTTTTGACTCGTGTAGTATACAGGTCCTCAATGGAAGGCAGGTTGCCAGCAATTGCTTTTTCTGAAGTTCTTCTTCCATGAGCTGAACTTGGCTAATGACATAAGAACATAAAAAGAGATATGCTGAATCGGGCCAAAGGCCATCAAGTCCAGCATTTTGTGTCACATAGTGGCCCACCAATTCTCCATGGGGATCTTGAGCAGAAAGAGAAGGCAAAACCCTCCCTTTCCCTTGACCCCCAATAAATGGTACCCAAGGGAATCCTGCCTGCCTCAACCCAACATAAAAGCGGCACTTGGACATCCGTTTCAATCACCACCGATACACTTGGCATCCATGAATCTGTCTAATCCTGCCTTGAAGCTATCCAGGCTGACAGCTGGCATGACCTCTTCTGGAAGTGAATTCCATATACCAATGACCCTCTGGGTGGACATAGACCCACCAAAACTGTGGTCGAAATGTAGGAGGAGACAGTATTTACAGGAATGCCCCTTTGTTGGGGGCAATAGGCTGACTCTGTAAACTGCTTAGGGAGAGCTATAAAGTACTATGAAGTGGTGTATAGGTCTAAGTGCTCTTGTTCTTGCCAGTCCTTCTGTCCATAGGAAATGAGAAATATAGACCTGAGGTTGGGGCCTCCTACATAATTTCTCAGCTGTTTCACCAAACTGCCATTCCTTGGATAAAATGAATCAAATGGCTAATTTTAGAGGTTTGACAGTCTCAAAATGGGTGGACAGTGTGGTCAGGCAATAGGGAAAGCAAGTAGAATGCTTGGCTGCATAGCTAGAGGTATAACAAGCAGGAAGAGGGAGATTGTGATCCCACTGTATGGAGCGCTGGTGAGACCACATTTGGAATACTGTGTTCAGTTCTGGAGACCTCACCTACAAAAAGATATTGATAAAATTGAACAGGTCCAAAGATGGGCTACAAGAATGGTGGAAGGTCTTAAGCATAAAACTTATCAGGAAAGACTTCATGAACTTAATCTGTATATTCTGGAGGACAGAAGGGAAAGGGGGACATGATTGAAACATTTAAATATGTTAAAGGGTTAAATGAGGTTCACGAGCGAAGTGTTTTTAATAGGAAAGCAAACACAAGAACAAGGGGGCACAATCTGAGGTTAGTTGGGGGAAAGATCAGGAGCAACGTGAGAAAATATTATTTTACTGAAAGAATAGTAGATGCTTGGAATAAACTTCCAGCAGATGTGGTTGGAAAATCCACAGTAACTGAATTTAAACATGCCTGGGAAAAACACATATCCATCCTAAAACAAGAAATAATATAAGGGCAGACTAGATGGACCGACCATGAGGTCTTTTTCTGTGTCAATCCTCTATGTTTCTATATTTCTAAGTAATGCATCTTCATCACTGCTCATCAAAAGTTTTGGGAATCTAAAATACTGTAGACTAAGCTAAACAGCATGATTACTTCATCATTAAGCAAGAGCTCTAAATTGCACGCAGCAATGAAAATAATATAGATTAGCCAATTCCACTGAGAAAAAAAAACAATTCTTGCAAATTGTGTGTATAGGGAAAGCTCTGTAGCCATTGTGGAGAGAAAAATGGTGAGATGGGGGCAAAATGCACAGAACACATGTCTCATTTAATGATGACATAAATGTTGGGCTCCATTTTGTGGGTCGTAAATCAAGGATTAGCTGTATGGCTATTTTTGCAACTGCGAGTGGGCTGTGGAGGTCGCTCGTCAGCAAGACCAGGTACTTATTATTATTCTTATTCTTATTCTTATTATTATTATTATTATTATTATTATTATTATTATTATTAATTAGATTTGTATGCCGCCCCTCTCCGCAGACTCGGGGCGGCTCACAACAATAACAAGAACAATGTAAGAACAAATCTAATAATTTAAAAAACACTAAAAAACCCATTATTAAAAGCAAACATACACACAAACATACCGTGTATAAACTGTATAGGCCCCGGGGAGATGTCTCAGATCCCCATGCCTGACGGCAGAGTTGGGTCTTAAGAACTTTACAAAAGGCAAGGACGGTGGGGGCAGTTCTAATCTCTGGGGGGAGCTGGTTCCAGAGGGTCGGGGCCGCCACAGAGAAGGCTCTTCTCCTGGATCCCGCCAAACGACATTGTTTAGTCGACGGGACCCGGAGAAGGCCAACTCTGTGGGACCTAACCGGTCGCTGGGATTCGTGCAGCAGAAGGCGATCCCGGAGGTATTCTGGTCCGATGCCATGAAGGGCTTTATAGGTCATAACTAACACTTTATTAATTAATTTATTTATTTATTAATCAGATTTGTATGCCGCCCCTCTCCGCAGACTCGGGGCGGCTCACAGCAACTTTGAATTGTGACCGGAAATTGATCGGCAACCAATGCAGACTGCGGAGTGTTGGTGTAACATGGGCATACCTTGGGAAGCCAATGATTGCTCTCGCACTTTTCAAAGGTAGCCCCATTAAGATACGTCCTGCTTGAGAAAGAGAGGTTGTTGGTGGTGGGGAATATACAGAAGACAAAACGGTACTGAATCAACTTCCGCCTCTGTCTGCAAGTTGATGCAAAGTCCTCAGATTATAGTGCAATATTTATTCAATCCTACGTGCTCCGCAGTTGATTTTTCAATAGAGAGTTGTCAAGCTGGTTACCGGTTCAGGTATGCGGTTGCAGCCCTGTTTCAACAAGGTTGAACTCACTAGTTCTGGATTACACACTGACTCTCCTATTGAGAAAATCTGGAAGGTTGAATTTAACAATTACCTGGAAAGCGACAATGACACATTGATGTTTTTAGCCAATCCGAATTGCTTCTTTTCCGGGGTGGGTTATGAGATAGAGAGTCTTGATCGAAAGTTAATTTTTTACCATGCCAGTCACCCAAGGAATAAGTTACACACAAACGTTTCTTCTCCTCCCCAAGCATGAGAAAAATAATTGAGTCATGATGATGTCTTGGATAAAAGGCAATAGCCAAAGTCAAGTCTTAAAATGTGGGCAGACACCTGCTTTTCATCTAAAAGTGCTTCTATAGAGTCCCAACCCTTCCATGTCAGATTTTCCAGGGAATCTCAAAGGTGATTTTTTTCAAGAGGGAACCAGACTTTTTTTTTCGTTTTGCTTTGAAGACATTTCACTTGTCACCCAAGAAGCTTCCTTAGCTCTGACTGGATGATGGAGAATGGAAGGATTTATATTCCTTGCAGACAGCTGGTCATTTGCCTCCTTTTAGCGATTTGTTGAGGTCACCTGGAGGTTATCTGTGTCTTCAAGGTCACATGAATGGTGTAAATGGGTGTGGAACCTTCTTTCTGTCAAGGTTCCAGGTAGCATCCAAAACTAAATCAGGGTCCAACTCAAAGTACAGTGTTCCCTTGACTTTCGTGGTGAATATGTTCCAAGACCGCCCGCAAAAGTCAAATTTCCGTGAAGTGGAGACCCTTCCTTCCTTCCCCTCCCTCCTCCATTCCTGGTTTTACTTACCCCCTAGAACCCGCAGGGGCAACGGGATGGCAAGCTGGGAGCCTCAGCTCGGGAATTCTGCAGCTGGCGGCCCTCTGCTCGGAGCGCCTTCGTCAACCGCTGCACCCTCCCAAAGGTGCCCCCAAAGGTGGGAAATGAGGGTGGAGACTGATGGAGCTGAACTCAAATCAAAGCTGTCCCGCAGGCTCCTCCGCTGGCTGGATGCATTGTGGCGACGCCCTCCTGCTTCTTGGAAGCTGCTGCACCCTGCCTCAACTGCCCAGCAATGGGCGCTCTGGGCATTCCTCCCGGGGTCCCTGACGGCACTGCCCCAGCAGCAGCAGCAGCTGTCCCCAAGGCCGCCTGGAAGTCGTTGGCTGGAGGCCAGCAGCTCGGCCCCAGGGATGAGTGGGGTACGTGGCATCCAGCCACCAGAGGAGCCCGTGGGACAGCTTCAATTATCCGGCAGAACGGGGCTCGGTTCCATCAGCCCTCACCCTAATTTCCCGCGTTCGCCTTCAGAGAAGGTTCATTGGAAGCAAGTCATTGATAGTTTTGCAGTTGGAGCTAAGTGAACTTCACAGATGCTCAAATGCTACCTCCTAACACTCTTGCGTAGCAATAGAGCCGGAGTGGCGCAGTGGTTAGAGTGCAGCACTGCAAACTACTTCAGCTGCTAGCTGTAGTTCAGCAGTTCAAATCTCACCACCAGCTCAATGTTGACTCGACTTCCATCCTTCCAAGGTGGGTAAAATGAGGACCCGGATTGTTGGGGGCAATAGGCTGATTCTGTAAACCGCTTAGAGAGGGCTGTAAAAGCACTATGAAGTGATATATAAGTCTAAATGCTATTGCTAATAGGTGACTGATACACCAAATGCATGGTATATTTTAGCATTTTCTCCTGCCTTGTGCTAACAAACTTAGTGTAAGTTACTGTACACAGAGCAGAAAAAGTTACACAGCATTGTAGACACCCTTATTATCTCATTCAGTAGTAACATGGACACTTACTTGCCAAATGTTGGGGCTACTTGTTGAGTGAAATTGCTGCTAAATTTGGCTTGAATATCTGCACATGTATAGTCATTTGTACAGTAACTGAATAGTGGAATTTGTGACAAATGTGCTTTGTATCCTAATTAAGGAGAAAGTGCTGGATATCAATCCTGGCACAGATATTTTTAATGCTGCACAATCAGTTTCATAAGAAGAGAAGGAATAGTTTGATTTTTCACGACTGTACAAAAAGAGCTGAAATATACATTAGGCACGACTCCCACACAGCTGTGGAACCCAGTTTTTTAATCTTGTTCTAGGAATGCTCGTGGGCTGCAGTTCTAGAAGTCAAGGCATTGTGCAATATTTTTGCGAGATCTTACTCTTTGAACATCCTGAAATCATCAGTACTTTTTGTGTGCCACACATGCAGACATGAACACACGCATACGACTGTCCGAGAAGCAACAATAATAATTGCAGATCTTTGCCTAACAGCCCACAGAGTGCATCTCAGGCTCTCAAAGGAACAATACAGGAATCTTTCTCACTGGGAGTAGAGTAGAGTAGGGTAGAGTAAGGTAGGGTAGAGTAGGGTAGGGTAAGATAGGGTAGAGTAAAGTAGAGTAGGGTAGGGTAGGGTAGAGTAGAGTAGAGTAGCATACCATAGCATAGCATAGCATAGCATAGCATAGCATAGCATAGCATAGCATAGCATACAGTGAAGGGCTGCCCATTGTCGGTGCTCCTGGTGACCGGCACAGGTGTGCACAAGCAGGAAGTGAAATCTCACACAAGGATGCTCATGCACATGAGATTTCACCGATTTTCAGTTATTTCTTTGCTTCCGCGCATGCGCAGAAGCACAAAAATGCAGAAAATTGACAGAATCTCTCATGCAAGATCTCTTCTCTCAGCGTCCTCATGCAAGATCTCTCTTCCTGCGCATGAACCTTGCACGGATGCATGTGTGCATGCATTGGAGATGCAGAGATGTATGTGCATCTCTATTTTTCTAACCAGGACTGTGCACCGGCCCGTCCATGCAGCAGCCTACTACTGGTTCATTTGTTCATTCATTTGTTCATTCATTTGTTCATTCATTTGTTCATTCATTCATTCATTCATTCATTCATTCATTCAATCAATCAATCAATCAATCAAAATTATAGGGAATAAACCTCTACCAGCACCGAGAGAAAAGAAACACTCCCTTCGCTCTGGACAGCGACTGTCCTCCTCCTCTTCTTCCTCCTCCTCCCACCCAAATTCCAAGCTTTTATTTCTTTCCTAATGGGTTTGCACGCATTATTTTCTTTTATATTGATTCCTATGTGAAAAATTGTTTCTATTTACAAACTTTTCTACTTAAGAACCTGGTCACAGAATGAATTAAGTTCTTAAGTAGAGGTACTACTATATTAACCATGCATACATCATCCATTCAGTGCTACTAGCTGGAGCAGAGTATAACACTCAACGGCCCCAGGCCTACTGGCAAAGCCATGTTTTTAAGGCCTTTCAGAAGGCCATGAGGTGGCGCTGTGTGAATCTCCAGGGGGGAGTTGGTTCCAGAGGACTGGGGCTACCACAGAGAAGGCTCTTCCCTGTGGCTCCGCTCGCCGACATTGTTTGGCTGATGGGACCTTATCAGTTGCTGGGATGTGTGAGGCAGAAGACAGGAAGTACGTAATCTGGTCCTAAGCCATGTAGGGCTTTATAGATAATAACCAACCCCTTGAATTGCATTACTAGGCCAAAAAGACATTGTCTGGTTAACGGGACCTGGAGAAGGCCAACTCTGTGGGACCTAACCGGCCACTGGGATATCCCACTCCACACGCCATCTCCTTCCAAGCACATACAAGGGTTTTTTTGCATAATGGTTTGGCTGGGCCCCGTGACGTCCTGTTTCAGTCTGGTTGAAATAAAAGGTTGTTGCGGGACAGAGAGTGAGCCACGGCCCACATGAATTTGTGGAACCTGCTCTAAAGAAAGGCAGGGAATCTCCAGAATGAAGACCAGCCCTGAAGGATTAGCCGGAGAGAATGGCTTGTCTCCAGTCTGTCAAATCAAGGGATTAGCAGGCAAGACAATTTCTAAAAGCTGAGTAGACAAAGCGTATTAAGACAACAAAAGGCGCTTAAAGGTCACCGAAGAAGGAGGACTGACTTCTCCTGTCTCTGGTCGTGGGTTTTACCTGGACTCCCCTCTTTTCAAGGTCCGAACAAAGACTAATGACAGGTGCCATTCCTTATTCAAATAATATCTGGAGTAACCGCGGCGTCGCAGGAATGCAAGGTTTGAACAGGCTCAGACTAAACAACATGCCAACGTTTTCCTTTCAAGCAGCATCGCAAAGGTATGAAAAATGAGACACGCATTGGCAGGGCCATCGCGCCTGGAGCTGACAATTGTGCACAAGCAAACCCAGAGTAACTTTCCTATGTTGCCCACCTACCATGTGGGAACAACAACAAACTGCGACTGTTGTAAAGATGGGAAGAAGGGTAACAGCAACACAAATCACATCCCAGAGCCTATCGTTCCAGCTCAGTTTAGGACCCAATTTTGCAAAGAATGAAGTGGCCGCTGGTTCCTTTAGCTTGTATATGCTGAGACTCAGTTTCCCACTCATGTTCTTTGGCTGCGCTGAAAAGAACCGAGTAACATCGCAAGGGTACTGTCTTGAGATATATATATATATATATATATATATATATATATATATATATATATATATATATATATATATATATATATATATATATATGTAATGCAGGAAGACTAGCTAAGATATCAGAATATATCAGAATATATTGTGGCAATCAACTTTACATCAGCTTGCTTACAAGTACAGTGTTCCCTCGATTTTCGCGGGGGATGCGTTCCGAGACTGCCCACGAAAGTCGAATTTCCGCGAAGTAGAGATGCGGAAGTAAATACAGTGATCCCCCGATCATTGCAGGGGTTCCGTTCCAGGACCCCCCGCAACGAGCGGGTTTTCGCGAAGTAGCGCTGCGGAAGTAAAAGCACCATCTGCGCATGCGCAGATGGTGTTTTTACTTCCCAGCAGCGAGGAGCCGAAGATTGGGGTTTCCCCGCCGCCCACGCAAACTCCTCGCTGCTGCCGCGCCCGCCGCTCGCCCGCCCTGAAAGGGAAAGCCCCCCCAGGCCGGCTCCGATCCCCCCAGGCCGGCTCCGATTCCCCCAGGCCGGCTCCGATCCCCCAGGCCGGCTCCGATCGTTTTAAAACAGGCGCGCCACTTTTCCGCTGACTCCTGGCGAACTTCCCCGCTTTAGGAGTCAGCGGAGAAGCGGCGCGCCTGTTTTAAAACGATCGGAGCCGGCCTGGGGGGCTTTCCAGCAACCCCCGAGCCCCCAACCCGGGCTCGGGGGTTGCTGGAAAGCCCCCCCAGGCCGGCTCCGATCTTTTAAAACAGGCGCGCGGCTTCTCCGCTGACTCCTGGTGAACTTCCCGGGCGAAGGGCGAAGGGCGGGGCGAGCGGCGAGCGGCGGGCAAACGGCGGGTGGCCGGGCGAAGGGCGGGTGAGCGGCGAACGGCGGGTGGCCTGGCGAACGGTGGGCGAGCGGGTGCTGGGGGGGGCTTCGCCCTCCCGCCAGCAAGAGGGGGAAGACCCAGGGAAGCCGCCCAGCAGCTGATCTGCCCGGCGCCATCTACGCATGCGTGCCCATAGAAAAAAGGGCACGCATGCGCAGATGGTGTTTTGACTTCCGGGTTGAAAAATCGCAAATTAGCCTGTTCGCAATGGTCGGGAACGCAATAACCGGGGGATCACTGTACACTATTTTTTGGCTATGAACAGTATCACAAGCCTTCCCTTAACACTATAAACCCTTAAATTGCAATTTCCCATTCCCTTAGCAACCATTTAGATTATTACTCACCATGTTTAGTTATTAAAGTTTATTAAAAAAAATATTTATTAAAGGCAGACAAAAGTTTGGCGATGACATATGACGTCATCGGGCGGGAAAAACCGTGGTATAGGGAAAAACCCCGCAAAGTATTTTTTAATTAATATTTTTGAAAAACCGTGGTATAGACATTTCGCGAAGTTCGAACCCGCGAAAATCGAGGGAACACTGTAGATACTAAACCAATCCAAGTTCCTTTGTATCACTATTAATACTCTACTCAATATCTAACTCGTGTTCAAATTGCTCCAGCCAGCCAACTAACAAGCACCACCATCAACAGCAAATAGAATCATGGTGAAGTTGATTTGCATCTTATAATGCTCTGGCCCAATCACATTGCAGTTCACACCCAATGACTCAGCATTATCATGCCTACATTCTACCTTTTACCTTTTAGGCAGTGATGGCTTTTTTTCCTCAGGTGGCAAAAGAGTGTGGGTGCACACACCCATCATTCAATGCCTGGGGAGGGGAAAAACAGCTTCCCTCGCCTCCCGGAGGCCCTCTGGAGGCTGGAAATGGCCTGTTTCCCAACTTCTCGTGGGCCCAGTAGCTTGTGTTTTGCCCTCCCCAGGCTCCAAAGGCTTCCTAAAAATCACCTCGCTGGCACACACATGCATGTTGGAGTTGAGCTAGAGCGAACGCTCACATGCCAGAAGATATAGCTCCGCGTGCCACCTGTAGCACCCGTGCCATAGGTTCGCCATTGCTGTTATATGGTATTACAATGAAATATCATCCAGGATTGCTAATCCTGACAGGTACCATACTGCTCATCCTGTTGGGTCTGACATCTTGGATTGAATTAGCCTGAGTACTATACATTTTCTCTGAAATGGATTGTTTGAACAGTTGGTTTACAAGCTATAATGTAGTCTGTCAAAACCTTTGCTCTGAATTCCACTGAAAACTTCATGTCACTTCGCACTGGCTGAATCTTTCCCTGTGACAGGCTAGGATCACTGATCATGCTACACAAATAAAAGGCTCCTTATTTGACCCTAAACTATAAAGGTGTTGACATTTCTACTTTAGTGAGGTTGCGTGCAGGGAAGGCCCGCTGTCTTTGGCACTACCAGCACACCCTCCAAGGCCATCACAGTCACACACTTGTCTGGGGGGCATGTGCATGCCTGTCGGTGTGAAATTTTGCTTCCGCCCATGCACACTGTTAGTACATGGTATTCACCAGTTTTTGGGGTTGCCATGTATTAAACTACCAATGGTAGTTTATAACTGTAAAGATGTAATATGTCTTTAAGAGCATTGGCTGGTTTGGCCATAAGAGGGCGCCATTACCTTTTCCTGTGGGGGGACTTTATAACTGTAAAGATGTAATATGTCTTTAAGAGCTTTGGCTGGTTTGGCCATAAGAGGGCGCCATTACCTTTCCCTGTGGGGGGAGTTTACTTTGATATATTCTTAGCTGTGTGCAGCTATGTGTTATCTTTTGCTACTTTGTGTTGTATATATATATATAAACAATACTTTGTTAAATAAGTCTGTGTCTTTCACTGGCTGGACCACACAACTACACCACTGCAATAACTCTGCTGTGTGTATGTCGATGGTTTCGCACAAGGCTGTACCAAGATATACTAACACACACAACCAAAAAATTGGTGAAAATTGCTGAAATCTCATTTGCACGAGCATCTTCACACAAGATTTCTCTTGCTGTGCATGAACAGCAGCGAGATCTTGTGCAGGGGTGCCTGTATGCACATCAGCGGTGTGCAGCTACGCACACATACCCAAAATCATCACTGGTGTGGGATGGGGTTGTGCCAAAAAAGACAACATGGCAATGTCTTTGAAGCCGCACCCCTTGTTTCTATGGGGCAAGACTGCACCACTGTTCAACGAAGCAGTTGCCAAGCATCTGAATTTTGACCATATGATCATGATGATGCCATAAAGGTCATTAGGTGTGGAAAACGGTCATAAATCACTTTATTCAGGGCCGTTCTAACTTTGAATGGTCACTGTAGGAGCTCCTGTAAGTCAAGCAAAAACTTCAGAAGAAAAGGATTTAGGGGTCGTGATTTCAGACAGTCTCAAAATGGGTGAACAGTGTAGTCAGGTGGTAGGGGAAGCAAGTAGGATGCTTGGCTGCATAGCTAGAGGTATAACAAGCAGGAAGAGGGAGATTATGATCCCACTATATAGAATGCTGGTGAGACCACATTTGGAATACTGTGTTCAGTTCTGGAGACCTCACCTACAAAAAGATATTGACAAAATTGAACGGGTCCAAAGACGGGCTACAAGAATGGTGGGAGGTCTTAAGCATAAAACGTATCAGGAAAGACTTAATGAACTCAATCTGTATAGTCTGGAGGACAGAAGGAAAAGGGGGGACATGATCGAAACATTTAAATATGTCAAAGGGTTAAATAAGGTCCAGGAGGGAAGTGTTTTTAATAGGAAAGTGAAGACAAGAACAAGGGGACACAATCTGAAGTTAGTTGGGGGAAAGATCAAAAGCAACGTGAGAAAATATTATTTTACTGAAAGAGTAGTAGATCCTTGGAACAAACTTCCAGCAGACTTGGTAGATAAATCCACAGTAATTGAATTTAAACATGCTTGGGATAAACTTAGATCCATCTTAAGATAAAATACAGAAAATAGTATAAGGGCAGACTAGATGGACCATGAGGTCTTTTTCTGCCGTCAGACTTCTATGTTTCTAAGGAGCTGAGAAGGAATATTTCCCACGAGAGCGGAAGGCTCAACAGAGACACGTTTTGTGCATGAGTCTTTGGGAACCCTTTTGCCTAATCTTCCCAAATTACTATTAGGGTAGCAGTCACTTTTACTAATCGGCAGAAACCGAAGCTATGATGACAAAACCTAAGCGTAACTATTTGTAATAGTTTCTCCTTTAGAAACAAGCTCACACTTTTTTTATATATATTCTCATCTCTTCCACAATTGACTTTCCACGTGACGGAAGAATATACAAATGAGAAAACAAAAGGCAGGATATTTGTGACTCATAATTCCTCACTCCACGGAGGGGTGTGTAGGTGTCACACTTTTAAAGAAGCTGTTTATTATTAGCGTGCACCCTCTGGTGGATCAGGTGAAAATTGCAAGAGCATTACCTAACCAACTGAACTGAGGAGATAGCAATGCTACATTCGAAGAATAATAATAATAATAATAATAATAATAATAATAATAATAATAATAATTTATTGGATTTGTATGCCACCCCTCTCCGTAGACTCGGGGTGGCTAACAACAATAATAAACACAACATGTACAATCCAATAATAAACAACAACTAAAAACCCCTATTATAAAACCAAACATACACACAAACATACCATGCATAACTTGTAATGGCCTAGGGGGAAGGAATGTCTCAACTCCCCCATGCCTGCTTGTATAAATGAGTCTTGAGTAGTTTACGAAAGACTGGGAGGGTGGGGGCAGTTCTAATCTCCGGGGGGAGGTGGTTCCAGAGGGCCGGGGCCACCACAGAGAAGGCTCTTCCCCTGGGCCCCGCCAAACGTCATTGTTTAGTCGACGGGACCCGGAGAAGGCCAACTCTGTGGGACCTTATCGGTCGCTGGGATTTGTGCGGTAGCAGGCGGTTCCGGAGGTAATCTGGTCCAATGCCATGTAGGGCTTTAAAGGTCATGACCAATACTTTGAATAGCAGTAGATGATACGTTTTGTGAAGCCAATTGAGACAATGTAGAGCAGTGATGGTGAACCTTTTTTTGCTCAGGTGCCAAAAGGGTGCAAGCACACATGATAGCACATGCATGTGTGCCCACACACATAAGGCAATGCACCCCATGAATGCATGCACAACCCCCATGCTTCCCCGCTCCCCGCGCATTGCATTATGGGTGTGGGCACAGGGCTCACTGAAGCCTCTGGACTTCCAGTAGGCCTGTTGGGCTGTTTTTCATCCTCCTCAGGCTTCAGGAGGCTCCATTTCAGAACTTCTGGTAGCCCCATAGCAGCAGTGGGCTATGAGCCGGAACGCTAAATTGTACTCGCCGCGGCTGGTACGTTCTTGCAAGACCAGCATGATTTTGCTGTTGTACTTGGTAGCAAAATTGTGCCCCTGTTTTATCTGCGGCTCCGTGCAAAATTTTGCTACCTCCACAGGTGCAGCAGGAAAATCGCGTTGGTCTCAGTTCGTAGCCCACCGCTGGCCCATAGGGTCTGGTTTTGGCCATCCACAGGCTCCGGAGGCTTTCCTGAAGCCTGGGGAAGGCAAAAATGATCTATTTCCTGCCCTCCAGAAAGCCAAAGAATCATATATACTCCCACCCATTCATGGCTAATACCCTAATGGCCCCAGGCTTACTGGTAGAGCCACATTTAATGGCCAGTAGGGTGGGATTAGTGTGGATCTCCGGAGGCAGTTGGTTCCAGAGCAGCGGAGTCACCACAGAGAAGGCCCTTCCCTACGGCCCTGCCAACCAACATTGTTTGGTGGACGGGACCTAGAGAACACCAACCCTTATTGGCCGCAGGGAGGTATGAGGTAGAAGGCGGTTCTATATACATAACACACATATGCACATATTATATATACACACATATATATATACACACACAAACACACATGGAGAGCAATTAATGTGTATGTGTTGTACACATGGACGCATGCTAATTGCTGTCCATTTTCAATGCATAGCGGAAAGAAGAACGTTGAGAGTTCACACGGTTGTTGTTATATGCAACAAACCTAAACTGTGACTGAATCTGGATACAGTGGTACCTCGTGATATGAACCCCTCGTGATACGAACCCCTCGTGATACGAACCCGGGGTTCGGAAATGTTTTGCCTCTTCTTACGAACTTTTTTCAGCTTAAGAACCCACCGCAGATCGCAAAATGGTGCTCTGCTGGGCGCCGCCGCCTGGCTGTCACCTTTTAAAAAGCCGGAGGGGCTTCTCGGCGTTCTCCCGAACCCAAACCCGAACCTGAACTTTTCAGGTTCAGGTTCGGGAGGCCGCCGAGAAGCGCCGCCGCCTGGCTGTCACCTTCTGAAACAGCAGGGGGCTTCTCGGTGTTCTTCCGAATGCCGAACCCGGATGTTCGGGTTCGGGAGGCCGCCGAGAAGTGCCCGGCTGTTTCAGAAGGTTACAGCCGGGTGGCGCCGCTCGGCGGAGCGCCGTTTTTGCAATCGGTGGTGGCGTTTTCAGCCGATCTGGAGGCCGGAAAGGAGGTGGGGAATCCCAATAGGGAATTCCATGGGCGGAGCTTTGACGTCACGAAGACGGTGACAGCCGGGTGGCGGCGCTTCTCGGCGGCCTTCCGAACCCGAAAAGTTTGGGTTTGGGTTCGGGAGAACGCCGAGAAGCCCCCCAGCTGTTTTAAAAGGTGACAGCTGGGTGGCAGCACCCAGCAGAGCGCCATTTCGCGATTTGTTTTTCTTTTTGCATGCATTAATCGCTTTTACATTGTTTCCTATGGGAAACAATGTTTCGTCTTACGAACTTTTTGCCTTACGAACCTACTTCCGGAACCAATTAAGTTCGTAAGATGAGGTATTACTGTATTCTGCTTTGGATACCCCAAATCCTCCTTCCAAAAGCTAACAAGGTTATGAAGAGGATATGTGGCATCCCAGACAATACAGCAGACCATGCTTATATGCTGTCTGCTAGAAGTGAATAAATTTCCTTTTAATCATTTAACCAATCGGGCATTTGTATGTATTCCATATGACCTCTCAGCTCCTTAGGGTGTCATTAAACATTTTGGCCTGGAAAAAATGGATTTTGTTCAGATCTAAGCAAAGTCAAAGTATATTTTAGTAGGAACAAGTCTGCTCACTGGCTCGTTTATTCGATTATTATCAATTCTGACTACATGCACTATATTTAACAAGAGATCCTTATTCAGGCTTTGTTAATCTTTTGTCCTTAACAAGTTCCTACCTGCCAACATAATTTTGTTTTACGAGACCTAAATAATAATAAAAAAGTCTTCCTCCAAGTTTGAGCACCTTGACCCTCAAGCACAGAACTACTGATTTTTTTTAAACTTAATTGACTATAAAAAGACTGCTGATTGTGAAGCAAACTTTTAAATGCAGGTGATTAAAATAATTTTATGCATCCCATGATATTTTTGTGAAAGCCTTCTAGGTAAAACTGCACTGTAGGATTGTCAGTTGGGAGTCCAAAACACCTGTACATCAAATTAAAGCTCTTTTGAGCCAAAGAGGAATTGCGATGCTCAGGACTGCTCGGGAGACAGTCTCCAAGGGGAGACCAACGCAGCCCCATTGACCTGAAACGTATGGGCATCCTTTGTTCCTGGAGGGTAACGTAAAGCGGTTATAAGCCAGGGGCACAGGGATGGGTTGCTTCATGTCGAATCCTTCTCTGTCACACCGCCATGGGAAGTTCATAACTTTTCTGGTTTTGTAAGAAGGAGTGGGTCTAACCACAAGGAAGCTTTCTCACACATTAGAGGCCTGGGGCTTTGCCCTTCTTTCCTGGTACAAAGATCCAGCCCAGATCTTTGTCTGAAAAGGATCTGGGAATTCAGTGTTCAGTCTCTGTGCCAGGTCACCTTGGGGTTCCTGGAACCCCATCAAGGAGACCCATAAAGACCCAAGGAGCTAGACTGCTCGCCATCTTTTATGTGAGGGTTCATCCAACTCAGGTCCTGATATAGACAGAGATGAAGAATTGTCCTAAAAATGGGAGTTCCAGTATACACTAGCACCTCTACCTACAAACGCCTCTACTTACGAACTTTTCTAGATAGGAACCAAGTATTCAAGATTTTTTTGCCTCTTCTCAAGAACCATTTTCTACTTATAAACCCGAGCCTCCGAAACTGTAAGCAGAAAAGGCAGGGAGAAGCCTCCGTGGGGCCTCTCTAGGAATCTCCTGGGAGGAAACAGGTCTGGAAAAGGCGGGGAGAAGCCTCCGTGGGGCCTCTCTAGGAATCTCCTGAAAGGAAACAGGGACGGAAAAGGGGGGAAGCCTCTGTGGGGCCTCTCCAGGAATCTCCTGGGAGGAAACAGGGCTGGAAAAGGTGGGGAGAAGCCTCTGTGGGGCCTCTCTAGGAATCTCCTGAGAGAAAACAGGACTGGAAAAGGTGGGGAGAAGCCTCTGTGGGGCCTCTCTAGGAATCTCCTGAAAGGAAACAGGGCCGGTAAAGACGGGGAGAAGCCTCTGTGGGGCCTCTCTAGGAATCTCCTGGAAGGAAACAGGGCCAGAAAAGGTGGGGAGAAGCCTCTCTAGGAATCTCCTAGGAGGAAACAAGGCCAGAAAAGGCAGGGAGAAACCTCCGTGGGGCCCCTCTAGGAATCTTCTGGGAGGAAACAGGGCCTCCACCCTCCCTGTGGTTTCCCCAGTCGCACACATTATTTGCTTTTACATTGATTCCTATGGGAAAAATTGCTTCTTCTTACAAACTTTTCCAATTAAGAACCTGGTCATGGAACGAATTAAGTTCGTAAGTAGAGGTACCACTGTATTTATATTTCTGAGATGAAGAAAACACCCAGAATCTCTTTCAGACTGAGACAATCTTCTTCATCAACCCATAAGAATGCTCTAAGCCAGAGATGGTCAACCTATGGCATGGGTACCAACAGTTGCATGTGGAGCCATATCTGCTGGCACACGAGCCATTGCCCTAGCTCAGCTCCAACCTGTGATGGACTGCTACCGGAATGGTAAGATGCTCTGTTCCGGTAGCGATTTTCAAGATGTGTGCGCAGCTGCCATTCCCGCCGTGCACATGTGCACCTCCGCATGAGATTCTGCTTTGTGAATGCACAGCAAGTGAAATCTTGCATGAAGAGACTCGCACAAGAGAGATTTCAGTAATTTTCACCGATATTCTGTTGATGATGCTACAGATATAGATGCTACAGAAGCAAAAATATCAGCAAAAATCTCCGAAATCTCACTCACACGAGCATCTTCACACGAGATTTTACTTGCTGCACATGCGTAGAAGCGAAATCTCATGCCAATGGATGCGCACATGTGCCCAACAGGGAGCGTGCACCCACAACAGCATCGAAGGGTGCACTGATAGTGCCGAAGATGGCAGGCCTTCCCTGGCTCCAATGTGTGTGCTGGCTGGCTGATTTTTGGCTCACGCAGAGGCTCTGAGAGGGCATTTTTGGCTTTCAAAGAGCCTCCGGGAGGATGGGGGAGGCCATTTTTACTCTCCTTCAGGTCAAGGGAAGGAGGCCTGGGGAGGAAAAAACACAAGCCTACTGGACCCAACAGAAGTTGCGAAAGAGTCCATTTCCGGCCTCCAGAGGGCCTCCGGTGGGCGGGGAAAACCTTTTGCCTTCCTCAGATATTGGATTATGGGTATAGGCACTTGCACATGCATGATAGCACACGTGCATGGTCTTTTGGAACCTGAGGAGAAAAAGGTTCACCATCACTGCTCTAAGACCTACCAGATGGAAGGAAAGTCTTGGAGCTTTGGTTAAAGGAAAGAGCCCCGTTGGTGAAGGACCCAAGGAACAACCCCAGGCATGCTTATGAATGAATGAATGAATGAATGAATGAATGAATGAATGAATGAATGAATCAATCAATCAATCAATCAAATAAAATATAATTTTATTTGTGCACCCTAGCTTCCTTTACCTAACTGTGATGCTGATGGTGCAGAACTCGGCCACTTCTGGCTGGCTCTATAGAAGCATCCTAATGTGAGCCTACTTGAGATCAGTCAAACATGTGAATGAGCAACCGTCACTTGATGTAATGTGGGCAGTCAGCCTATGCTTTAACAATGTTTTTAATCAGTTACAGTCCTGAGGTTTTCCCATTCCTGTCAAATACCATCCTATCTGGAGAATGCAAATCCATCCAAAATAGCCAGAGGTTTTTGAATATTCTCTGAAATCACTTCTGGTGGTTTAGGTAGCTAATGTACATTTGATAAACTATTAGAAGATAGATAGATAGATAGATAGATAGATAGATAGATAGATAGATAGATAGATAGATAGATAGATAGACAGACAGACAGACAGACAGACAGACAGACAGACAGACGACGATGATGGATGGATAGATAGATGATAGATGGATGGATGGAAAGACAGAAAGACAGACAGAGGAGATAGGATCGGTAGCTTGATGATAAGAGAGAGGAGAGAGAGGTGGATGATAGATAGATAGATAGATAGATAGATAGATAGACATATAAAGATAGATAGATAGATAGATAGAGAGAGAGAGAGACAGACAGACAGACAGACAGACAGACAGACAGACAGACAGACAGACGATAGGATAGGATGGAATATGTAGGTAGCAGTAGTGGGTTCTAAAATCTGCTGCTACAAGTTTGTGCACATGTGCACAAGCATCTACACAGAAGCATCCTGAGCAGGTGTGCGGGGCATCCCAGGCAGGTGGGCAGGAACCTCCCACTATCACCGCTACCGGTTCACAGAACCGGGCTGAACCGTGAATAACCCCCCGCTGGTAGGACGGTAGGTAGATGGTAAAAAGATAGGTAGGTATGTAGGTAGTTAGGAAGATAAAAGAGAGAGAGAGAGAGGAAGGGGGAGAGAGAGAGAGGAAGGGGGAGAGAGAGAGAGAGAGAATTTTTTAATTGGGGCAGAGGAGCCCTTCTCAGTGCCCGGAAGAGTGGATGCAGAATGGACACCCATTACAACTTTTTTCTCCTGAACTGAACTGATGCCCAACTGGAAAGTCACTAGAGGTAACCACAAGGAACCATCTATGTCAAGAAAAGCACAAGAAATTTATCCAGACTTTTGATTGGAGTTGAGCCCTTCATCTCAGTTGACAGTACATGCCCTGATTCTCCACCTTTACAGAAAAACACTGGGAGCCGCGGTTTCTAAGATTACATGGTGGGTGGGAATTACTAAGAGAACTGCACTGTATAGAATTCTGTCCAGCTCTTCAAACTACAATCACCACTGGATTCAAATGGATGCAAAAAGTTCACTAATGTCGCATGTATTTTGATGGCACCAACATTGCTGGAGCTGCTCACCTGTGTGGGTCCTCCGATGAGCCTTCAGGTGGGAACTTTTTGTGTAAACCTTATTGCACCCTTCAAAATCACACCTGTGGATGCGGCGTTTTCGAGAATCTGGCGATTCAGACCGTCTCTGGCGTCTTGTGCTCTCAATGCTAAACGGTGAAATTGAACTGTGAAATAGAAGGAAAATATGAAGTCAGCGTTCTGACCCCGCCAAGAACGTAACACAACACCCAGTTTGTACACACTTACTTAATTCAAACACCGATTACTAATAAACATCTTAGCAGTGAACATGCACACACCAATCTACAAGCAGTCTTTTTGGCAATCAATCAAATACTAATCAATCTTCATTAATACCTGGTATCAGTTTAAAGAGTTTTAAAACCAAGAAGAGCAAATAGGTCCTGGTATTATGTATCTTATCCATCATCTCTTGTCCTTTTTAGTATTTCAACTCTTATTGGCTTTTTGACAAATCTCAGAGAGAGTATTTGTGGGTTAACTATTGTTGTGGTTGGCTCTGGCCCAGCTCCTGACCCAGGGAATGGGGAGGTGGATGCAGGGGGAAATTCAACATGTCACAGGCCTGTGTTATTGCCGACAGAATCAGTTCAGAGTTTAGTTTCCTCGGATGAAGAAGAAGGTGGGAGTGACTCGGCAGAGGAGGGCTTGGCACACAGCCCAGGCAGTCACCCTCCCTTATCTTCCCTTGATTCAGATGATGACATTTTGGACCCACGCAAGCGCAGAATTATGCGTAGAAGAGACCAAGTAAGAACATATTACAGGAAATAAGGGAGGCCACCTGTGTTTGGGTGGGGCTTCAGTAATTAGGGCTGCTGCTATAAATAGCAGCATGTGGGTTTGGCCGTTGTGGAAGAATATCTGATCGGAGTTCATCAGGAAACTTGTGTTGCTGGACTTCGTTGCTTTTTCACGCCTTTGAAACCAAAGCAGAGCAACGTGTGTGTGTGTCTCACTTTGTTGGAAGAAAAAGGGGTGTGAAGTTTCTTCACAGCTGCTAGCTAAGTACTTAATGACTGCTTAAGGGAAATTGTACAGACTACCCGGTTGTTTTGGGAAGAGTGCTCTTTGCAATACAAAAAGAGTGCTTTGTTTATTTTGAATTTTGTGATAAAGAACATTGTTTTGAATTTTCAAACGTGTGTGTGTCTGAAATTGTACCCTTGAATTTTCGGGAGGCTCCTATCAGAGAGCCCAGCAGAACAATTATCCATGTCTATAAGAATATGGAATGCCCTCTGTGGATATGATAGGATCAAACCTACATGCCTGGTTAAGGCAATCCACTCCTTTGATTAGTTTAAGGATAATAATAATTATAATATTTATTCATTTAAGCTTCTGTTTACCTAAGGTAATTAAAACCCTTCTATTTGTCTAAAGTAAAAACTAATTGGATACTCTTCTGTTTATTTAGCAATCATACCTTGACAGGATTTTGTCTATATGCTATATGACACATATTAACCATTTGCATTGTAATTAGCTTAAGTAAAAAGTTAATACTTTATATTTGTATACACAAAAAAACTTGTTATAAATAATAAACTTGCAAGTCCAGAGAGAGTGCTCTGCCCATGCCAACCTGGATAAAGCATCGTTCAAGAAATCATGTCTCCATGACGACTATGATTTCAACAGTACTAATAAGCAGATGACTGCAAAGAAATATGATCCTTCCACCCCATCCTGCCAGAACTGATAAGAAATGAAACTTCTTCAAGGAAAAACCCAGAAAGCTCAGTTGCCTTTTGAAAAAGCACCTTTGGGGCAACTGTGACCTGGATGACTGGGCATCTCCAGACACTTTTCTCTGAGACAAATATGAGACGGGTGACAAAATATAGAAAGTTTATTTTCAAAAAAATGAATACAAATCACAATACAGTTTTCATTGACTCTTCTTAACACTCTCACACCTTTCCTCAGCACACTTCTCTTTAATGACAGATTCCTGAAACATATGCATTCGTGCAGGGGCGGGCCACCATTCCTGGCATTCATTCATTCATTCATTCATTCATTCATTCATTCATTCATTCATTCATTCATTTTTATCTTAATTTTTAAAAAAGATAACACAATACAAAGCACAAACAAACATAAAACATACATATGGGGTTCTTTTACAGCCCCTCTCTTGTCAGAAGTTGTTTTTGGAGCTTTAAGTAAATTAACTAAAGCGTATATACTTACAACCTTTCTTTAACATTTTTGACATAACTTACTAGTTATGTAAAACCAGAAGAATATTCATAGCAAAGCCAAAGCTGCAAATGCTGTGACAATGGTGCCTGCTAGTGATGGGCTCCTATGGGTACGGTCAGGTTTGCAGAACCCGTAGAAAATGTTTGGTCAGGTATTATTTTATTTTATTTTATTTTATTTTATTTTATTTTATTTTATTTTATTTTATTTTATTTTATTTTATTTTATTTTATTTTATTTTATTTTATTTTATTTTATTTTATTTTATTTTATTTTATTTTATTTTATTTTATTTTATTTTATTTTATTTTATTATTTTATTTTATTTTATTTGTATGCCGCCCCTCTCCGCAGACTCGGGGCGGCTCACAGCAATAATAATACAATGTAAACAAATCTAATATTTAAGTTAATTTAAAAACCCCGATTTAGAAACCAATCATACATACTAACATACCATGCATAAATTTTATATGCCTAGGGGGAGGGAAAGTCTCAATTCCCCCATGCCTGACGACAGAGGTGGGTTTTAAGAAGCTTACGAAAGGCAAGGAGGGTGGGGGCAACTCTGATATCTGGGGAGAGTTGGTTCCAAAGGGTCAGGGCCGCCACAGAGAAGGCTCTTTCCCTGGCTCCCGCCAAACGACATTGTTTAGTTGACGGGACCCGGAGAAGGCCAACTCTGTGGGACCTAACTGGTCGCTAGGATTTGTGCGGCAGAAGGCGGTCCCGGAGATATTCTGGTCCGGTGCCATGAAGGGCTTTATAGGTCATAACCAACACTTTGAATTGTGACCGGAAACTGATCGGCAACTTAGGTACGTAGAACTAAACATTTTAATTTGTTTTCTTTTTCTCCCTTCTGGGCTCTGGGTATGTTTTTCCTATCACAGTAAATGAGGTTGAATATGTATAATTTTAGAAGAGCTGTGTGTGTGTGTGTGTGTGTGTACATACACATACAGTTTATATAAAGTAGATAATGTATATTTTTGTGTGCCTGTGTGCAATATGTATGTACACCTATGGCATATATATATTGAATTAAATAGCATATTTTGGATGTTCAGTAATAGTAAATAGATAGGGGAATTGTATCCTATTGAGGTGAGGAGAGGCCATGAACCTTAACCCTAACCCAAACCCTTGACTTGAATAATGTCAAGTTGGCCACCTTTAAGCCAGTCACATGACCTTTAAGCCACCCAGTCACATGATTGTCAAGCCACTCCCCACTTGGTCACATGGCCTGCAAACCACACCCCCAAAATAAGCCATGGCCACAGTGTGGTAGTAAACATTTTTGCAGCCCTTCACTGGTGCTCACACATGTCTGCCCAACATGTGGAAGTACATTACCAGCCACCTATGGACACATCGCATACAGCTCATTACCCATTAGGTGTCAAGATCCTCTTCAAACACGATGGACGAACATCATCTCCTTTCCTCTCCCTTCTCGCATGCTCAAATGCAAAAGGGGGAACATTTCTCCTTTTGTTTTGTTTTTAGGCCCCAAACTCCATTTTCGCTGGCAGAAACACCATGGACCACACCTTTTCTATCTCCAGGCCGGCCACAATGGCCAAATCCAGTCAGTGGGCCTTGAGTTTGACAGGGGAATTACAGGAGAATTACATAGAAACATAGAAACATAGAAGTCTGACGGCAGAAAAAGACCTCCTGGTCCATCTAGTCTGCCCTTATACTATTTCCTGTATTTTATCTTACAATGTTTATATCCATTGTATGGCATGTTTAAATTCAGTTACTGTGGATTTATCTACCATGTCTGCTGGAAGTTTGTTCCAAGGATCTACTACTCTTTTAGTAAAATAATATTTTCTCACGTTGCTTTTGATCTTTCCCCCAACTAACTTCAGATTGTGTCCCCTTGTTCTTGTGTTCACTTTCCTATTAAAAACACTTCCCTCCTGGACTTTATTTAACCCTTTAATATATTTAAATGTTTCGATCATGTCCCCCCCTTTTCCTTCTGTCCTCCAGACTATACAGATTGAGTTCATTAAGTCCTTCCTGATACGTTTTATGCTTAAGACCTTCCACCATTCTTGTAGCCCGTCTTTGGACCCGTTCAATTTTGTCAATATCTTTTTGTAGGTGAGGTCTCCAGAACTGAACACAGTATTCCAAATGTGGTCTCACCAGCATTCTATATAGCGGGATCATAATCTCCCTCTCCCTGCTTGTTATACCTCTAGCTATGCAGCCAAGCATCCTACTTGCTTTCCCTACCGCCTGACTGCACTGTTCACCCATTTTGAGACTGTCAGAAATCACTACCCCTAAATCCTTCTCTTCTGAAGTATTTGCTAACACAGAACTGCCAATACAATACTCAGATTGAGGAGTCCTTTTCCCCAATTACAGATCTTTGTGCCCACTCTTCTGTTCTTCTCTGTAAAATAATGATAATTAGATCCTAGCCTTCCCCATCTTGGGCCTTGTGAATGAATATGGATTGCAATTCCAGATGATGGGCACCCAATTAAGCGTGTGTTCCATGGCCATTTTAATTAAGTGCAATAATTACAGCTAATTGTTTCAAGCTGAAGATTTTCATTCTTCCACTAGATGGAGAAAAAACCCTTCAAAAGAACGAAAGATTCCAAGCAGCCTTAAAGAAGCTTCCTTCCCCCTCTTTTAAACTGACATTTCTTTTCCTGCCAAAGGATTTCTTTCTTTGTTTGCCTGGTGAAAATCACCTGGATTTTACAGGTTTGGGTCCCTGCAGGTAAAACAAACAATAGCTTTTTACTGCTTTAAAACCTGCTATGTGTCTGCCTGAAGAGGAAAACAAATTTTAATATGTTGTGTGATTTATTTTCTTTTTTCTTTTTTGGGCCAAGGTTGATGATCAATAAAATATAATAAGGTCAGTTGGTTTTGGAGGAACAAACAAATATGGTGTGTTTTAGTTTCACTGCAAAACCATTTATCTTTGCCCACCATTTAGCGACAGCATAAAACTTTAACCAAAATTGAATCTTCAGGGCAAAAATCCCCATACTTCGTAATGCAAAAGTACTTCAGTGGGCTACATTTACTATGCTACCAGAAAATCAATTCTTGAATTTGAATTATTGTCAAAGAAGACTCTTCTATTATGTCAGATCCAAATCTGATATGAATACAGAGAACGTTAAGAAGTGTAGGAAGTCTCTCCCACCAAAAGAATGAAATATTTTGAGGAATATTCAAAAAGGGCAGAATATTATATTTCCCTAAATGAGAAATGGATAAATGTAGGGGGTTTTTTTAGAGACAGGAAGCAGACTCAACCTTTCTTAATAGCCCCCCATCCTACCCCAACATAAGATTTTGTGCCCATTATCGAAACATTTAAATATGTTAAAGGGTTAAATAAGGTTCAGGAGGGAAGTGTTTTTAATAGGAAAGTGAACACAAGAACAAGGGGACACAATCTGAAGTTAGTTGGGGGAAAGATCAAAAGCAACGTGAGAAAATATTATTTCACTGAAAGAGTAGTAGATCCTTGGAACAAACTTCCAGCAGACGTGGTTGGTAAATCCACAGTAACTGAATTTAAACATGCCTGGGATAAACATATATCCATTGTAAGATAAAATACAGGAAATAGTATAAGGGCAGACTAGATGGACCATGAGGTCTTTTTCTTTTTTCTTTTTAAATATTTTTATTATTTTCAAAAAAGGACAAACAAAGACATACAACATTAAACATTTAAGGAGCTGCCATTGCTCCGCTTGTCGTAGAAGTCTAACTAATACAAAATATAAAAAACCCTAACTGTTACCAGATCTATGCAGAAATACCACACGTGTGAATTACATTCTTATTGAATTTAATTCTATATTTTTAATATTAAACTTATTAATTGAATTTCTTTATATTTTAAAATGTCATATACTTATATAAAAAAAGACAAAGTATTAGTAATACAGAAAAAAGAGAAGGTAAACAGTTCTAAGTTAGTTATAATATAAACTATTCCATTCTAACTTACAATTCTTCAAATAATTACTTACTCTTATATATTTAATTTTTAATTCTATTTTTAAAATTCCACCAATCATATACTTTGTCCCATATTTTATAAAATTCTGTTTCAGTTTGATTATTCAGACGTTTAGTCATCATGTCTAATTCTGCACATCCTATAATTTTTTTAAATACCTATGAGGTCTTTTTCTGCCGTCAGTCTTCTATGTTTTTATTAAGAAAGACTGGTTCAGCCTATCTACAAAACAAAAGACCTCCAGTTTCAGGGTGATGGGATTGAGAACAGGACATGATGCTTTAGGACAGTGATGGCGAACCTATGGCACAGGTGCCACAGGTAGCACATGGAGACATATCTGCTGGCATGTGAGTCATTGCCCTAGCTCAGCTCCAACTTTCATGTGTGTGCCGGCCAACTGAATTCTGGCTCACACAGAGGCTCTGGGAGGGCGTTTTTGGCTTCCAGAGTGCCTCCAGGGATAGGGGAGGGCATTTTTACCCTTCTTCAGTTTTAGGGAAGCCTTTAGAGCCTGGGGAGGGGGAAACACGAGCTTGCTGGGCCCACCAGAAGCTGAGAAACAGGCCATTTCTGGCCTCCAGGGAGTGGAGGAAGCTGTTTTCTCCCTCCCCAGGCATTGAATTATGGGTGTGGGCACTCATATATGTGCAATAACGCACATGCACACTCTTTTGGCACCTGAGGAAAGAAAGGTTCACCATAACTGCTATAGGACAATGGTTCTCAACCTTTCTAATGCCATGACCCCTTAATATAGTTTCTCATGTTGTGCCCCCCCACCAACCATAAGTCTAGCACCAATTCTCCCAACAGAGCTTTAAGCTGATTGGCAGGAAGGTCATAGGGATGCCCCCACTGTAAACGCCTGATTGGTTGGATTGTAAAAATATGTCCCAAGGTGCCAGAGTAGAAACTTTAGTTCCTAACACCATAGAAACATAGAAGAGTGATGGCAGAAAAAGACCCCAGGGTCCATTTAGTCTGCCCTTATACTATTTCCTGTATTTTATCTTACAATGGATATATGTTTATCCCAGGCATGTTTAAATTCAGTTAATGTGAATTTACCAACAACGTCTGCTGGAGTTTGTTCCAAGGATCTACTATTCTTTCAGTGAAATAACATTTTCTCACGTTGCTTTTTATCTTTCCCCCAACTAACATCAGATTTGTTTTTTCCCACGGTCTTAGGCGACCCCTGTGAAATGGTCATTTGACCCACAAAGGGGTCCCAAACCCCAGGTTGAGAACCACAGCTTTAGGATATAATATGGTTAATGCTTTACCATTAGCAGAAGACACAGAGCTCACTACATTTGCCCAATCTCCTAAGGGCATTTCAATCATTGCATCACCACAGAGCAGTGCAAACTTCAACCAAACATTGGAGCTCAGACAAACATATAGGCTTTCCATATCCTGTTTTGCCTATAGAGCCAGCTATGACCCCTACATGACCCCACAGGAATCTGACAACAGTCAATAGAATACATGTTCTTGCACAGGAACAGGAAGCTCAAGTGCAAAGCCCAGAGCAGGTATTAAAAAAAATCCCTCTCTCAATTTTGTCAGCTGCCCAGAAACAAAAAAAAACCCCGTGTGGTTTTGCTCCATCATTAAACCATCTTTCCAATCAGCCTCCATGTTTCCAATGTCTTTCACCCAGCTTAGGATGGAACCAGAGGGATATTTCAAGGCACAAAGTTCAAGAGTTCAAGGCATGAAGATCACCTGGTCACCATCTTTACTAATAAAATGAAGCACAAACTCTGAAAAGAGGTTTCTGCCAATAAAAGTGTAAAGGTATGAAAATAGATTTTTGCCCTACAAGAAAAATCCAGATGACCACTAGATTTATTTATTTATTTTATTTTATTTATTAGATTTGTATGCCGCCCCTCTCCGTAGACTCAGGGGGGGGGGGCTCACAGCATACAATGAAACAATTCATAACAAATCTAATAAATTTTAAAAACTTTTTAAAAAAACCCATTATTAAAACAGACATACACACAAACATACCATACATAAATTGTATAGGCCCGGGGAGGTGGGGGGTGCCTCAATTCCCCCATGCCTGACGGCAGAGGTGGGTTTTAAGGAGTTTACGAAAGGCAAGGAGGGTGGGGGCAGTTCTAATCTCCGGAGGGAGCTGGTTCCAGAGAGTCGGGGCTGCCACAGAGAAGGCTCTTCCCCTTGGACCCAGAGAAGGCCAACTCTGTGGGACCTAATCTGTCGCTGGGATTCGTGCGGCAGAAGGCGGTCCTGGATAAGAAACAAAAAGAAATATTTCCTATACAGTAGTATCTCTACTTATGAACTTAATTCATTCCGTGAAAAGATTCTTAAATAGAAAAATTTGTAAGAAGAAGCAATTTTTCCCATAGGAATCAATGTAAAAGCAAATAATGTGTGCGATTGGGGAAACCACAAGGAGGGTGGAGGCCCTGTTTCCTCCCAGGAGATTCCTAGAGAGGCCCCACAGAGGCTTCTCCTCACCTTTTCCAGCCCTATTTCCTCCCAGGAGATTCCTAGAGAGGCCCCACGGAGGCTTCTCTCTGCCTTTTCTGGTTACAGTTTTGGAGGCTCTGGTTTGTAAGTGGAAAATGGTTCTTGAGAAGAAGCAAAAAAATATTGAACACCCGGTTCTTATCTAAAAAAATTCGTAAGTAGAGGCATTCTTAGGTAGCGGTACCACTGTATCAGCAACCTCATGGTCCCAGGCTTTTTCACCACTGGTAGCCCAGGGAAGCAGTTTTAAATTCTAAACCCAGAGATGATTGCAGGTTAGTCCAAAGTTTGTTTTAGTATCTGACTTCAAGCATTTCTGGCAAGCTGGAACAGTAAATAAACCTGGATGTAACAACATAAAGAGAGCCCAACAGCAACAGAGAAGCACTTTGACATCTTACAACAACCTGACTGGCTCTATTGACATTTCATTATTCGGTAATTTATGATTCCACAGAGAAATCAAATGTATTTACACATCTTATTTGTAGTACTAGAGGAAGAAAAAAATGCTTAAAAGAAAATTTATCACTGCAATAAGATCTTGAGCATTCTATTCACAGAGCGTGATGTTCCCAGATTTTGACCTATGGAGTAATCTACACATCTGGTACAAATTTACCGTGATATATGTATCAAAACTGCATAGGGTTGAGGGGGTGGGGGAAATAGCCAGCTTCTTTGGGCACAGTCTCGTATAACGAGTGTTATAAATCCTCCAAAGTAGGACTAGGCAATTTATTACGATTTCTGGTTTGCCTCCAAGATCATGGAACCGCAAAAAAAGTCCCCCCAAAAGCTTGAGGCACATCATTCATCTTTTCACCTGGATTCCTGCAGTGAGAGCAGGAATGGAAAATCGCCTGGTTGAGTAATCTCCTCTCCTGCAGTGCACCAAGGACAGAAAGACAAATCAGAGGCTACACAGCCATTCCTGACAAAATCAGGGTCGTCCCCAGGCCAAGACCCATCCTTCACAAAGATTGGACTTGCTCCTGCTCCAATCTAACGGAGAAGCAATTTCAGTTATCTCCCCAGGTTTCATCATATGATATGCAGATTACTCACGCATCCAGGTGATAACTGTTTTTGCACTTGTTTTTATGGCTTGATTGTACAGTCATGTTTCGTGAAATAGATGGCTATATAAATAAGATAGATAGATGCTAGATAGATAGCTAGAGAGATGGATGGATGGATGGATGGATAGGATAGATAGCTAGATTAGATAGGATAATACATAGGATAAATATGATAGAGGAAAAAGATGATAGGATAGATAGATGATAGATAGATAGAGAGAGAGAGAGAGAGAGAGACAGACAGACAGACAGACAGACAGACAGACAGACAGACAAGGTAGGTCGGTAGGTGGATGGATGGATGGATGGATGGATGGATGGATGGATGGATGGACAGACAGATAAGGTAGGTTGGTAGGTTGAATGGATGAATGGATGAATGGATAGACAGACAGATAGACAGACAAGGTAGGTTGGTAAGCGGATGGATGGATGGATGGATGGATGGATAGATGATAGCTAGCTAGATTAGATAGGATAGATAATACATAGGATACATAGGATAGAAGAAAATGATGATGGGATGATGGATGGATGAATGGATGGATGGATGGATGGATGTACGGCAGACAGACATTAGCCAAACACTTGTTGGGTGGAGTTGATAATATAAAGGAAAATTAGTCTCACATGGTTCTCCAAGTAAATTCAGAGAGGCATGTCCAAGGGTACCCTGTGTGTGCTGGCCAGCTGATTTTTGGCTCACAAAGAGGCTCTGGGAGGATGTTTTTGGCTTCCAGAGAGCCTCCGGGGGGGATGGAGAAGGGTGTTATTACCCTCCCCTCACTCCAGGGAAGCCTTTGGAACCTGGGCAGGGGGGCAAACATGAGCCTACCTGACCCACCAGAAGTAGGGAAACAGGCCATTTCCGGACTCCAGGGGGTGGGGGAAGCTGTTTTCGCCCTCCCCAGGCATTGAATTATGGGTGTGGGCACTCAGGCATGTGCAATAGTGCACACCCACACCCTTTCGGCATCCGAGGAAAAAAAGGTTCGCCATCACTGGTATATGTGCTATTCCTCATTCATTTCATTGCCCAACTCAAAGACAACCCTAAATAAAAATAAAGGAAGCTTCCTTGAATCCTCAGCTCCATGAAACCAATTCCATCTGTATCCGAGATACTATTTTATATTTAATGCTTTGGAAACCATCCAGAAGGAAGGGAAAAAACCTCTGAAAACAAAAAAGAACCTTTGCAATTTCTCATTTACCATTTCAAGTCTGCAAGCACTGTGCTTGAGTCATAAATCCCCCATTAAATCCTCACCCACCAACGTATATATAATTTCCAGGCTGCAATACGGCACTTATGAAATTTTGCATTTTCAGTGTGGCATGGTGACTTCCGAAGGTGAAAGAAAGGCAGGGAAATGAGGCTAATTGATAGCATTAGAGGATTCCTATTGGCTTTGTTCTTGACGGTAGGTGGCGTCACAGCCTCAAATTTCTCTAGCTAGAATCCTGTCTTTGCCCTTTGTTCTTTCTTTCTTCAAAAGGTAATTCAGCTAACATTTCTCTTGGTTTCCTCAAGAGGAAAGACATGCACAAGGAAAGGTGTGGGAGAAATAAATTACGGCAGGGAAGAATTCTTTGCAAATAGACATCTAGTTATCAATGTAATAAATTGACAAGATTTTTCAGTGATTATGAAATCAATGAAGAATAAAAGGAAAAAGGAGGCCTTCCTTCTTTCCTTCCACCTTCCTTCCTTCCCTCCCTTCCTCCTTCCTTCCTTCTTTCCTTCCACCTTCCTTCCTTCCATCCTTCCTTCCTTCCCTCCTTCCTTCCTTCCTTCCTTCCTTCCATCCTTCCTTCCCTCCCTCCCTCCTTCCTTCCATCCTTCCTTTCCTTCCTTCCCTTCCCTCCTTCCCTCCTTCCTTCCTTCCTTCCCTCCCTCCCTCCCTCCACCTTCCTTCCTTCCTTCCTTCCTTCCTCTTGCCTAGTCTTCTGCAGGAAAAAAAAATATCTTTATTTCCAGACACAAAATTCTGTAGCACCGAGGGAAGTCAAAGAAATCTCAATCCTAGACAGAAATCAGCAAAGAGGAGTTATGATTTACCAATGTCGTAATTAATAATAATATAGCTTAACTAAAAGAAGACTGCAAATCGAGAACATGGACAGAGAAATAAATAGGAAGTGTCATGCTCAGAAAATATTTAAAAAGTCTGAAAGGTAATACAAATAGGGGGGGAAGGAGAATAAAAGATATGCAAAGAATTTACTCCCAATCTGCTTCCAAGAAATTTCAAACTTTTTGTCACTCTTTGAAGTTCCAACATAACTCCCTTCTTCCCATTTTCAACTCTTTCTTAATCAGCCAATCTATAAATCAATGGTTTATTTTGTTCCATTTTCAGCAAAAACAAAAATTTCAAAGAGGTTTCCAGTTTTTAATAAAAGTACCTGTATTTTCCTCAAAGAGGCCAGTATTGCCATTTCTGCAAATTCCACCATCTTAACAATCCATTCTTCTTCCATTGTGGGTATTTCAGTATTTTTCTATCTTTGTGCATAATCTCATTCAGTTCATATGGCAGAAAACCCAAGGATTTAATTTAACTTTTTGTAATTTTAAATAAAGGGCTAATGAAGTGGAATGATGCCCGTTGCTGGATGGACAGGTTGCCCATTTCTGCATAGATGAAGGGTCAGATTTTGAATTCTGCTTTAAAGTGTTACAAATGTAGACAAACATGGTCTGCTACTGCATGAATTCCAACGACCGATAAGGTCCCACAGAGTTGGCCTTCTCCAGGTCCCATTGACTAAACAATGTCGTTTGGCGGGCCCCAGGGGAAGAGCCTTCTCTGTGGCGGCCCCGGCCCTCTGGAACCAACTCATTTTTACCGCCAGGCATGGGGGGGTTGAGATATTCCTTCCCCCCAGGCCATTACAAGTTATGCATGGTATGTTTGTGTGTATGTTTGGTTTATAAATAAGGGTTTTTAGTTGTTTTATTATTGGATTGTCACATGTTGTTTTTATCATTGTTGTTAGCCGCCCCGAGTCTGCGGAGAGGGGCGGCATACAAATCCAATACATTATTATTATTATTATTATTATTATTATTATTATTATTATTATTGTCAATAAAAATGCTGCCATGATTTCCTAAGGCTTAGAAATAGCTCCTTAGTACTCAAGAGTTGGATGGCTTTTCTTTTCTTACTAAGAGGAGAACACATCAGAGTAAAAATAACTCCTTGCCGACAGACCGTCCTTTATAGAACTCTTCCCACACAAGCTGAGGTTCCATGCTCAGAAACATCTTGATAAATGGTTTGTGTTTGTCGTACTTACTAACTCAAAGCTTTTCTACAATTTCTCAGGCATTCTAAGACAAGGCTCAGAGGAATTAGACTTCCTTGATCTACTACGTCCAGGAAGCAGGGTTTCCCCCCCTTTTTTTCTTTTTTAAAAAGAAGACATTAAGCTTGTACAATGTGTAGAAGAAAAAGTAGCTACAGCAGGAGGAGGAGGAGGAAGCCAAGAATCTAAGACGAAAGAAACTGTTCCTTGCAAAGCGAAGCAAATCAAATGCAAATATTTGAGCTGTGGGATGAATTCTCCATATGCTTCGCTGGATGCTTCTTTGGGGTTTTGAAAGCAAAGTGGGTGGGGAACCCATGAAAATTGCTGACTATGAATTTTTTAAAAAGTCTGTCATTAAAGCTGAGCTAACATTTCTTATAGAATGGATTTTTCAGAGTGTGGTTGAACTTTTCCACTCCTCCTCCTCCTCCTCTTCCTCTTCCTCCTCCTCCTCCTGCCTAAATCTAATCCCTCAACATACTGTACAACAATTCAGTGGTACCTCTACCTACGAATGCCTCTACTCACGAACATTTCTAGATAAGAACTGGGTATTTAAGATTTTTTTGCCTCTTCTCAAGAACCAATTTCCACTTACAAACCCGAGCCCCTGAAACTGTAACTGGAAAAGGCAGGGAGAAGCCTCCATGGTGCCTCTCTAGGAATCTCCTGGGAGGAAACAGGGCCGGAAAAGGCAGGAAGAAGCCTCCTTGGGGCCTCTCTAGGAATCTCCTGCGAGGAAACAGGGACGGAAAAGGCAGGGAGAAGCTCCTTGGGGCCTCTCTAGGAATCTCCTGGGAGGAAACACGGCCGGAAAAGGTATGGAGAAGCCTCCGTGGAGCCTTTCTAGGAATCTCCTGGGAGGAAACAGGACCTCCACCCTCCCTGTGGTTTCCCCAATTGCACACATTATTTGCTTTTAAATTGATTCCTATGGGAAAAATTGCTCCTTCATACAAACCTTTCTACTTAACCTGGTCACGGAATGAATTAAATTCGTAAGTAGAGGTACCACTGTATTTATATACCTGAGATGAAGAGATCACCCATAATCTCTGTACTATGCTTGGACCTTATGGACAATTCTAAATTGTCTGCAAAAAAAAGCAGCAGCCAGCAAGCACACAGTTTCCATCTCATACTTTATGGGCAACTCCCGGCTTTAAAAAAAATGGAAAAACCCTGCACATGCATGGAAGCGAAGAAACCACCACAAACAAAGACAACCTGGAATGAGCAACAACGTTTCAGAAGTCCTTTTGAATCTTTGAAGCAAGCAGCAAGTCCCAGAGTTTTCACCTCCCACTTGTCTGAAAAAGCTGGGTTGAAAACTCCAACGGCACAGAAACTTCAAAGCAGGAACCACAAAATAACACAGATAAACAGCCACAGTTTGCCTTGGCCTTTGTTCCCTTTTATCCCTTTAGCCCTCATTAAGGGAAGCACACCCAGCCCTCAGTATAAGAACCACACCCAGCCCAGGTGCTCCTATAATGATTTGTAATACTCCTTAAAGCGATCCCTTCTTTGCATAGCTCTTCGACTACATAGATCAATATATTAATCTGCAGAAGAACTCAGGGAGGAAAGACTGTCTGAGGGACTGCAGGCCAAATCCCCTGGGCTGTCTGCTGAATCCTGCGTCCCAGTGGTCTCATCCTCCTGGCTGTCTGCCACTTCTTCCTGGCTGGCTGCCACTACTTCCTGGCTGTCAGCCAGGCTTTCACATTCACTTTGTGCCGCGTCTCTCCCATCTGTGGGAGCAACGGCTGGCCCAAGCCCAAACACAACAATTTCCAGTGCTTTTTGGCATCTGCACATGCATGGAAGCAAAGAAACCACCAAAAATTGGTGAAATCTCTGTCTCGCGAGCATCGTCGTGTAAGATTTTGCTTGCTATGCATGCACAGAAGGCAAATCTCATGCCGATGGACATGTGCATGTCTTCCAGACGAACGCGCCCCTGCGACAGCCCTGGAGAACGTATCAGTATTGCAACCCATGCCTGGTAATTCTTCAGCCTTATTGGCAGGGACTGAGTTAAATATTAACATATTTATAATGCCCCACCCACTAGCTGCCCTATTAGGTCAGTCAATAAAAATGAAGGAATAGTGTAAATTACCGAAACTTTATTAACCATAAAGAACCAACAAGAACTGAGGAGTGCACCCCTGGGCCAAAAGTAGGCTGGGAGGGTTTGGACTCTACTTGCAGTGCATCAAGAAGACCGTTCAGGTAAGTTCAACGGTTCTTCTCCACTGCACTACGACGGAGAGTCCAATGTGGGATATACCCAAGCACACTGAATCAGGGTGGGACAGGCTGGACCAGGGGCACTGGACCCCCCCTTGCAGCACCCTACGTCCAAAGGCAGCCTCCACCAAGGCATAGGAATCTAAACAATAGTGTCTTATAAATGTCGTAGGGGCGGACCAAGTTGAAACCCAACAGATGTCTTCACTTGGGGCCTGTGTAGTCCAAGCGACCGTGGTAGCCGAGCTCGTGGTAGAATGATGAGATTAGATTTATTGGATTTATATGCCACCCCTCTCCGCAGACTCAGGGCGGCTCACAACAATGGTAAAAAACAGTACATAGTAACAAATCTAATATTTAAAAATCTAAATTACAGCTTTAGATTAAAAAGTCCAAAAAACAACACACAATCAAATCATACAGAAAAACTACATGGGCAAGGGGGAGATGTTTCAATTCCCCCATGCCTGATGACAGAGGTGGGTTTTAAGGAGTTTACAAAAGGCAAGGAGGGTGGGGGCAATCCTAATCTCTGGAGGGAGCTTGTTCCAGCGGGTCGGAGCCACCACAGAGAAGGTTCTTCCCCTGGGTCCCGCCAGATGACATTGTTTAGTCGACAGGACCCGGAGAAGGCCCACTCTGTGGGACCTAGCCGGTCGCTGGGATTCGTGCGGCAGAAGGCGGTCTCGCAGATATCCTGGTCCGATGCCATGAAGGGCTTCATAGGTCATAACCAACACTTTGAATTGTGACCGAATGAGTGGTGACCCCGGTGGGCAAAGGGGTGGATCTCGCTTTATACGCCTCAATAATACAGGAATGGATCCACCTGCTGATTGTCTTTGAGGATATCCTGGAAGCCTGACTGGTCTCAGTTGGGTCCTCTCGCTTAGATAGCTACTCAGGGAGATGGAAGGAATAAAGGGATAAAAAAGCCCTCTCAAGTGATAGGGAAGTTAAACTACCTTGGATTCGTAATGAAAATGGGCCATCTCTATAATGAGATAATTCTATTATCTCTGTATTTAAGCAATTTGATCCTTAATGTCCATGACCTTTGGTGATTTGAGGCACGTACAATCCAAAAAAGCATTCGGGAATATTCCTTTCTGCTCTGCCACCCCACAACAGTCTTTTCTGCCTCACTAGTTAAGGTTTATTGGTCATGTTTACACCCCACCCATCCTCCAGGGTGACTCAGTGTTATTTTATTTATTTCTCGCAGCCCTAAACCGCCCAATATTCCCACACTTCTTTTGGGAGTGTACAGATCAATTTAAAGGAAGGATAAATAAGATCATTCCATACAGCAGCACACAAAATAGAAGAAAATGAAAGCCCAATCGCAAACAATAAAACATTACGTTTGGAAATTAAAAAAACAACACCAGCAGAAAAGACAAACCTTTATATAAACACTAAAAGAGTTCCAGATCTGGGAAAATATAAATATTTCTTTTCACTGTCAATAAAAGCCCAAGTCGATGCAGAAAACAAGACTTTCTACAGAGGCCAT
This sequence comes from Erythrolamprus reginae, assembly GCF_031021105.1. Taxonomy (NCBI): domain Eukaryota; kingdom Metazoa; phylum Chordata; class Lepidosauria; order Squamata; family Dipsadidae; genus Erythrolamprus; species Erythrolamprus reginae. The sequence goes on along the minus strand of NC_091953.1, from coordinate 126,045,764 downwards.
CCTGTTAATATGTCATCAGTAAACCAGCCCACAAAATGATACCTATACACAACGCAAGCTCTCAGTTGGTATTCTTTCAACGCAGTTGAGCTAAGGGAGGCGTTACTGACTTTTCAGAAGAATGACATTCAATTCTCATACCTAGCTACAGCGATCAATTATGCAACTGCCATTGCAACCGGATTCTAGCAACGCATCTGTGTGAAATGCGGTCCATACTTCCTAGCTCCTGGCAGTGATGACGCGAGCTTAGGAGGAATGGGATGACAATGCCACATCCTGCAATACCTTGCGAATAATGGACACCTGCTATTTCAAAGTTCTATAAACTGCCTTTGTTTACATGGAAAGAACCTGATCCAAGGTGATGGCTGTCTTTGAGAGTCATCAACATGTATCAGCTCGCCTCTCTTTCATCCGCTAATAAAGGGCAATGGACAGTCACTTGTCTGACTTTAAAGCAGCATTTAAAAAACCAACACAATCCTAAGCTGCATCAACAGGGGAATACACTCCAAGACCAGGGAAGTCTTAATACTATGCCCTGGTCCGACCACACCTGGAGTACTGTATTCAGTTCTGGTCACCACACTTTAAAAGAGACATTGAAACTCTGGAGAAGGTGCAAAAAAGAGCAACCAAGATGATTAAGGGATTGGAAACCAAGACTTACGAAGAGAGACTGAGGGAACTGGGCATGGATAGCGTAGAGAAAAGGAGGGCCAGAGAGGATATGATAGCAGTCTACAAGTATACGAGGGGATGTCACAGAGAGGAGGGGATCACTTTATTCTTCAGGGCACCAGAGGGCCGGACAAGGAACAACGGCTGGAAGCTGACCAAGGAGAGATTCAACATGGAGATAAGGAGGAACTTCCTGACGGTCAGAGCGATCAACCAATGGAACAACCTACCAGCAGACGTTGTGAACTCCAACACTCTGGACATTTTTAAGAGAAGATTGAACTGCCACTTGACTGGTGTACTATAGGGTTCCTACTTGGGCAGGGGGTTGAACTCGGTGGCCTTCATGGTCCCTTTCAACTCTAACAATCAATCAATCAATCAATCAATCAATCACTAAACATTTTGTTAGATTATAGCAGTAGTGGGTTTCCACGGGAATGGATAAGGATGTCACACTGGTAGTAAAAGTTGAGCTGTACATGCAGCTTTGGGTATATTGCATGTGTATGCATACGCCCCACATACATTCCTGAACATACGTAGGAAGCAAAATCTCATGAGGCGGCGCGCATGTGAGATTTCAGTGATTTTTTTTGCTTCTGCGCATGTGCAGAAGCAAAAACAATGCCAAAATCTCACACGCAGGTACGTCCCCTTGCAATATTTTGCTTCCGGTGCATGTGCAAAAGCAAAAACCCGCTAGGATGCATGCGCACGCTGCACGCACAGGACACTGGTAGCGGCAGTAGGAGCTATCCAACCCTGGATTATAGAATAAAATACAAAAACACAGGAGCAAATAGGGGGACACAGTGGGGAGGAGAAGGGGACAGAAAAGTGAGAAGGGGAAATAGAAAAGAAAAAGAAGGGTTGATTTGTGACGCCTTCCATTGCTGCAGAATAAATCTCAACAATTGCTGCCAACCTGCCTTCCTGTATCCTGCATGAGTCAAAAAGGGGGCTGTGAAAATATTTACTGATCCCTCGCATCCTGGACTCAAACTGTTTCAATTCCTACCCTCAAAACGTTGCTATAGAGCACTGCACACCAAGACACCAGACACAAGGACAGTTTCCCCCCCGAATGCCATCACTCTGCTAAACAAATAATTCCCCCAACACTGTCAAACAAAGTCTGCACTACTATTACTACTAGTTTTTTCTCATCATTCCTATCATCCATCTTCTCCCACTTATGACTGTATGACTATAACTTGTTGCTTGTATCCTTAGAATTTTTATTAATATGGATTGTTTCCTGATAGCTTGTTTATACCCTATGACAATCATTAACTGTTGTTCTCTATGATTAAATTCAAATGAACACTAAATGAACTAGTTAGTCAAAGACTACCTTTAGATTATACCGAATGCACTAATCAGCCTAAATATTATTTTAAAAATCCTATTGTGTTTATTTGACCCCTATGAAAAATGAAGCACATTATAGACATGATTAGTTATCAATGAGTTTAAAAAATCCAGTGGATTTTTTTGGGTAGCTTTTCATATCCTATCAGCTGATGCCTCAATCCATTGAGTAACAATTTATCGGAAAATCAGAAACGATAATGAATTATTGACACTTCCAAGGAGACCAAAATATGACTTGATTGCAGAAATAAGATTGACAATGAAGAGACCCCTTCAAAAATTGTTTTGCGGAATAGTTTTAACTCAAAAATATATTTATATGCATGCATTTGTGATATAATAGCGTGAAATTGCATCACAGTGTGAAATATCACTTTAGGGAAAATGTATACATGAAGAAAACTACACAAAAATGCATTAGGATAAACAAATATGAAAACACAGTGAAACATTTCTATGATTTAAAAGGAATTGTTTATATTGCAGAAATGAGTTAGAATGTTTGTTGCATATTATTATTATTATTATTATTATTATTATTATTATTATTATTATTATTATTATTATTATTCAAATCTACATACAAATCTACATACAAATCTAATTAATAATAATAATAATAATAATAATAATAATAATAATAATAATAATAATATTGCAGAAATGAGTTAGAATGTTTGTTGCATAAAAATCAGATCAAGAAGCACACACAGATGACTGGTTCAGATGGATTCATTAACTTCAATAGAGGGGTACCTCTACTTACGAACTTAATTTGTTCAGTCACTGGGTTCTTAAGTAGAAACGTTCATAAGAAAAAGCAATTTACAAGTTCATAAGAAAAAGCAATTTACATAGGAATCAATGTAAAAGCAAATAATGTGTGCAATTGGGGAAACCACAGGGAGGGTGGAGGCCCTGTTTCCTCCCAGGAAATTCCTAGAGAGGCCCTATGGAGGCTTCTCCCTGCCTTTTCCAGCCCTGTTTCCTCCCAGGAGATTCCTAGAGAGGCCCCACAGAGGCTTCTCCCTGCCTTTTCCGGTTACAGTTTGGGAGGCTCGAGTTCATAAGTGGAAAATGGTTCATGAGAAGAGGCAAAAAATCTTGAACACCGGTTCCTTATCTAGAAAAGTTCATAAGTAGAGGCGTTCATTATTAGAGGTACTACTGTATAAACATAGTAACAGATGAATTTACAATACCATTAGCAGAGTTTTTCTTCAATGTAGTTGCAAGAAAACACACAAGCAGCAGAGAACAGTTAGTTTCATTTCAGCACAATGGAATAGAGAGCAGAGTGGACTGAACCACACCCAACCTTAAGCTTAAATTTTCAGTTTTGATTCTCTGCACAGACTCAAAAGTAGGAAGCTCCCATTGGCCCACTTAGTTGCTATGCCTATTCATTGGCTAACCATGTCAAAATGGCTCGCCTGGTTCATGAATATCTTAACGGGTTATCAAAAGCAGAAAGTGGGTAAAATTAAACTTGCTGGGTTTTACAATCAATCTCTTTGTTCCTATTGATTCAAAGCACCTGGCGAGGAATAATGGATAGAAACTAAACAAGGGGAGATTCAACCCTGGAAATAAGGGGGAAAAAAATCCCAGGAGTAAGAACAATCAAGCAATGGAACAGAATTTGCCTTCAGAAGTTGTTGGAATTTCATCATTGGAAGCTTTCAAGAGACTGGAATGTCCTCTATCAAAAATGGCATAGGGAAGTTGTGTGTTCCAAAACCTGTTGTTACTGGTTCATGGGTGTACTCGGGC